>NC_064670.1:79287476-79367671 GCF_943734685.1 Anopheles coluzzii | reverse complement strand
GAGCTGGATTTTTTGTCGACGGCCGGCCGTTATTTAAAAGAAGCCGCTCGCCATTTTGACCGATCTTGATGCGTGTGCACAATGTCTCCCGGCTCCCTATGATGACGGTGGCAATATTTTGTGGTGAGTCCAAGCCATTCTCGCTGGACGAATACTTTGAAAAATTTGTCAAGGGAATGAATCGTTTGCAGCCGAACGGTTTAAAAATAGGCAGTCGTGTGTACTGGGTAAAGCTTAGGGGCAATTATCGCCGATGCACCTGCACGCGCGTACATCAAAGGTAGGACAAAGCAAGCGTTTAATCTGGACATGCTGGTTAATTGTACAATGACTTACATTTTTTTTTTTTCAAGTGTTAAGGCGTTCAACGCGATCGAGAAGTGCACCATACAAACGGAGTATGACGCCAGAACGCGTCGGCGTTTCTTCCGTTACGTTGCTATCGCCCGGCCAAGGACAGACAAAGAGTTACGGGAAGACAAGTAGCGGAACCATCATAAAGCAACTACGCCACTTTCCAAACTAAAGACATGCAACATGACTCGAAGCTTTCCGGGTTCCGAGCGAATGTATTTCGCGGATAAAGGAGTTTTTGACAATTGTCGGCGCATATCTGTCAGTTTCCGTCGGACTTTAAACGACGATTGCGGGACCTGCGGTACATTGAGCACTGGAAAGCTTCAGAGCACAAAATGTTACTGCAGGTCGCCAGAGTGGCCGTTTTGAAAGACCTATTGAAACCTGAAATGTAATACCACTTTTTGATGCTATTCGTTGCAATGACGATGTTCTCTACATCATACCACCGTGCACGAGGGGGCTATGCGGACGAGCTGTTGCACCAGTTTGTGGCAGACTATACATAAGCCTACAGCCTGAAACTGGTCAACAGTAACGTCCATAGTTTGCGACACGTGTTGGAAGATGTGGATAAGTTTGGCGACCTGTGCACCATATCGGCCTATGATTTTGAGGCTATGCTGCACGACATCCGGCAATTGGTGCGTATCGGAAGGTGGTTAATAGCATCTTCGAGCTAAAGCGAGTGGAAGCTAACCGGCTGAAGCAAGTAGTGCCAAATACAAGGCATAATGTTAGCCTCAGTCTAGTGCCCCACGCTTCTATGATTCGAAAAGGGTTTACACTGCGCGACAATTTTCGCGATCAATGGTTCCTGACCAAGGATGACCATGTTATTTTATAATATGACGCAAAATTGGTCGGCGAAGAACTGCATGTGGAGGGGCATCAATTCACCCATCAGGAGAGCACCTTCACTAGCCCGTGTCCGTCGGAAGAAATTAATGTGTGTACGGTTCATATACAGAACATAAGCACGTACGCCATTATTGGGCACCGTACACCAATTCGACTGCAATTTTTTGCAAATTAGCAGCTGTAGAGGGTAGCAAACCGAGTGAGTATGTGGTGGTGCCATTACCGCACACTTACCCAAGTGTGTAGAGTGGATACACAAAGTATTAATAAAAAAAAACCTGCTCTAATTGAAAGACAACATGATGTGTGATGTCGTGTTGTTGTTTACCAACAGCGGATCTAGTTTGACAGATGTGTTGTGGTGAAGTGAGAGGGAGGGACAGGTAGCACAGGCGAAACAAACACGGGCGAAATAGAGAGAGTAGGAATGGTTCATCCCGAAGGAGCTTCGCGTGCAACGGATGAACCTGCGCAAATTAAGTGGAATGACCGCAATCGGGTTTGCGTGAAGTTTTTAAAACGGGCACGAAGACGAAAATCGACCTCTTTCTACCATCGCGCCAAGAGAAGAAAGTTCAGTGAATTTTTAATACAGTTTAATGAAATTAAGTGAATTAAGAAAACTGATGTTTCAACTTTAAATTCGCAAAAGAAAGAGCTTTGTTGCTGGACGCAACACGTGTCTTTAATTAAATGATATGTGATGTGTTCCTAATATGTGACATTCATAAAATATAGTACAGCGTCTAACAGCAATAAAACACAAAAAATCATTTAAAAGATAGTTTCGTTTATTTAAAAAACCGCTGCGTTTATAGCGCAAAATTATTTTAATTCTATTTTTATCCAAAGCTATTACTTGAACATCAAAACTATTCTAACTAACTACCTTTATCAATATTGTTAAAGAAAGAGTACGACGATATAAAGAAAGAAAAAAAATCCTACTTATATTGTTTGAAATTCATTTAAAAAAGCTTATCCTAGCTAATTCTATACAGTATGGAAAAAACATCTTATCTTATCTTATCTTATCTTATCTTATCTTAGTACTAATCCTAGGTAATGTTAAAAATAAATTTAATCTTAAACTATTGTCCCTCCTGCTGTTCCTCCCAATCATTGTTTGCTTCTGCATTTGCCAAAGCTTCTCTTTCTGTTTTTCTTTTTATGTTATACTCCCCATACCTGAAATTCGAAACAAGAAAATTGTTCACACCTAGGTGTGTTACTGTAATTTTTGTTGTACTGCCTACTGTTTCAAGCAGTAGGTAAATTTTACTACAATCTTTTAGCGCAACTTTCTCCTTCGCGCCTTTCCATCCGCACGCCGCGATAGCTTCCGGCTTGAATACAGCTTTCAGCGCCTGCGTCATTCTTGTGGTCGAATTACCTGACGTTATGTGTGTCGTGATCGATGGACATTTTTCTTCACTTTTATCTATTTTTTTTTACTTTTATCAAACTTTTTTTCTTTATTTCCTCGCTTTAAACCTCCCCACAACCTTGCTTCAATTGATCAACCACAAGACTGACGTCCGTCTTCCCCAACTTCCTTTACTTTCCAGTTTCGCCCGACCTGTTTTGCGCTTGACGCTCTTTCGCCCTTTCAAGCAAATTGCTTGATTAAATATTTTCTTGCAAGGGTAATTCAATTTTTGTTTTGAATATTATTATTAACCGTTCCTAACAGTATTACTCCTTCTCATTCAACTGATATATTAGTTCATCACTTGCTTCCTTTTTTTTTTTATTTTTATTATTATTATTTCCCTGTCCTATCTCAATCCCTACATCCTACGCCACCTCTACTCTTAATCAACAAATATGGTACATTAGTGTATTTTTGAATCTTTCCGGTATGCGAATGTCTCTCTTAGGTCTAGCTTCTACATTGTTTCTATTATCGGTAACTTGTTGTGAAACAGACATTGGTAGCGTTGTAAAACAATCTTCCTCTGTTAATCCCTGATCCTCGACTGAAGAGTTATCACTAATATTTGGAACGCGCTTGATATCTCGGACATTTCTAGTTAGCTTATTCCCGGACCCGTCTACGATAACAACCTTGGCGCCTTCTCTCGTTAATACCGTGTACCTTTCGTTGGAAAAGGTAGGATCGGTTTTTGTTCTTTGAGAAGTAACTGTTAAAACTATGTCGCCAGTTGCGATGTCATTTTCTTTTGCTCCTCGATGTTTGTCTGCGTACTGTTTACTTATTAGTTTTGATAAGTTGTCATTTTCCCGTACCTCGTCTCTATCCGGTTCGTACTTGGACCTCCACAAGCAAGGAAAGGTGCCTTGATACCGCCATCCCACCAGCAGTTCAAAGGGTGTTATTCCCAAACGCGAGTGATGTTTTCGTGTGTTATGAGTATGGACGTACTCGTCCAATGCTATTCTCCAGTTCCTTCCTTCTGCTTTTGCTGCTGCTACCGCCTTAATGACACCTTGGTTCTGTCGTTCTACCGCTCCGTTCGACTGTGCGCTTAGGGGTATTGATTTTCTAACCCTAACCCCTTTAGCTTCCCAATATTGAATAAATTCCGAACTTTGAAAAGGAGGCCCATTATCGCTTTGAACAATTAAAGGCAACCCCCATATTGAAAAGACTTTAGATAGGGCTGCGTTGGTACTCTTAGCATTTGTCAGTCTCATTTCTGACACGTGTAAATAACGAGAATACGTATCTACGATCAGCAGAAACTCCCCCGATCCAAAACCCTGTAGGGATAGGAAATCGATCTGTAAAATCTCCCACGGTCCGTTAGGTAATTCTCTACATGATAAGGGTATAGGTGGGTTCCTTTTCGAGACTACGATACAGGTCTCGCAATTACTCACGTAATCCGCTGCTTCCCTCGACATATTCGGCCACCAAAAGAATTCTCGCAGTATCTTCTTTGTAGCCCCACAACCGACGTGACCTCGATGGGCCGCTTCTAGTGCTCTAGCTCGAAGATTTGTAGGTAGTACTATAAGGTCGCCCTTGAAAACGATAGGTCCTAATGTTTCGAGGTTTTTGCTTTCTGCCTCATATCGCCGGAGGGATTTTATCCACTTCCCGTTTTGAATTGCCGTTCTAACAGCTAGCAGTTCTTCGTCTGATTCGGATGATGTTTGTATATCTGTCCATGAGATATTCATATCGCCAGCGTCCAGTGCATATAGCAAATGTTTTTCGTTATCTTCATCGAACGCGTCGTCTGTTTGAGACTTACCGATCAATCGTGAAAGTGCGTCGGCAACGTTCAAATCTCCGGGTATTCTAGCTACATTAAATTGATATGGAAGAAGACGAAGAGCCCATGCTTCTGCCCTTGTAATCGCTCTTTTACCCGTACGTTGGCAGCTGCCGAATATAAACTCATTAGCCTCAGAGTCTGTTCTAATTGTGAAGAATTTGTTTATCAAGTAATAGGTAAACCTTTCTACACTCCATACTATTGCCAAAGCTTCTTTCTGCGTATGAGGGTATCTTTTTTCTGATGATGTGAGTGATTTGGAAGCGCAAGCTATTATACGTGGTGTTTTTGCGTCGTTAAATTGTACAAGTACTGCGCCGAGTCCTGTTGGGGACGCGTCAACATAAAGTTCTGTGGTATCCTTTTCATCAAAATATCCGAGTCTATTAATTGCGTTAAGAGCTTCCCTAGTCAGAAATTGAAATTCATTTTCTTCTTCCCTCGTCCAGTAAAAAGTCTCGGATCTGGCAAGAGTTCTTAGTCTCTCTGTTTTTTCGGCTCTTTTAGGGATGAAACGTTCTGCAAAATTCATTAGCCCTAAGAAACTTTTGACTTCGGATAAGCATTCCGGTCTACGAAAGTTCTCGATGGCTTTTCTCTTGTCGTCCTCAACTCTCCATCCGTCACCAGATAAGTTGAATCCCAGAAATTTAACGGACCTTGCACCGAATATACATTTGTTGTCGTTTAAACGGACATTATGTTCGCGCAATCTTAAAAGGGCTGAATCTAAGTGTCGATCGTGTTCTTTCTTAGTAGAGCCAAACACTAGAATGTCGTCTAAGTAATTAAGGACTCCTGGGCAGTCAGCCAGGACAACGGTTTGTAAAAGTTCCTGGAAGATATCTGGTGAGTTGCATAATCCGAACGGCAATCTTTTGAAACGGTAAGTACCGTTACCAGCGAAGAAATTCGTTAGATGACGACAGGATTCGTGGAGCTCAACGTGGAAAAAGGCACTAGTCAAATCTATGGTCGAAAACCATGATGCCCCGTTTAGTTTTGATAGTATCGCTTCCAACGTTGGCATTCTGAACGGCGATCTTACGATACATTTATTTTGTCCTCGAAGATCAACGACTAGTCGGATGTCGTTTTTACCCTTCGGTACTACCAGGAGTGACGAGCAAAAAGACTTGTCCATTTGTTCATTTACGCGTTCTATAATCCCGGAGGATAAGAGATTCTCTAAACGCTTTTCTGTTTCGTTTCTGAAAGCGATTGGTATATTGGTAAAAACGTTTCGAGATGGTGGTAAGCTTCGATCGTATGAGAGAACTACAGGAGCAACGTTGAATTTTGGGAATTCTCCCGACATTGATATCGCCAGTATTTCTCCCGGTAACAACCGATTATAGATTTCTGATGCGCAACATTTTACTGGCACGTTCAAGCCCAATTGCAGCACGCTATATCTAATTGCTGTACTTCTACTAAGCAAAGGCTTTGCTTTTGCAATAACGTAGAATTTTTCTAAAGATCTTGGGCGTTCTTCAGATATGTAGAGCTCGGCTATGAAGGAAGCAACCACAGGAATTTCCTTCTGTACCCCGTAAGCTTTCAATGTCCGATCGGTTCCATCTTTTATATTGTATATCGGGTTCGTTCTAGGGTCACTTGCTCTTAACTCTTCATAAATATCCTCAGCTACTGTGTTCACGTCCGCTCCGGAGTCAATCATGAAATTCACAGGAACGCCTGCGACATATCCGACAATAAAGCCTTCGTTGTCGATTCCCTTCTCGACTGAGCACAACTGGTCATTATTTATAGCGGTTATCTGTTCAGGGGACTTTGTTAACTGTAAATAGCTGTCTTTACTCGCCACTTTCATCATATCGATCTCTTTATCACTGGTTGTTTCGGGCGTGTTATTGCTGTCCATAATTGCCGCGATCTTCCGGGTCTTAATTGCTGGTGATCCTGCTTCTTCTTCCTCTGCGCGACGTTTGGTTTTATCCTGAATCCCCTGACGGCATGCACGTTCGATGTTCCCTACGGTGTGGCAGTTGCGACATCTTTTGCTGATGGCGTGGCAGTTCTCAGAAGAATGATAGTTGCTAGTGCATCTTCCACATGGTTCGCGACGACCTCCGGAAGGTCATTTGATGAAAACCGCGATGGTGTTAGTCTAGATGTTCCTCTTCCGCTTTGCATGCCCCAATATTTCTGATGGTACAGTGAGTTACCGCGATGGAATCCTCCCATACGAGGCCCATTGTTATGGTAAGAGCTGTTGGACACGGCGGCCACTAGTGCTGATGGTTGGACTTGTGAGTTTTGCTGGTGGGTCCTTGCGAAATTTATATCGTTCATTTGTTCCATTTCGCATTCTCGCACTTTGTCCAAAAGATCTGTTATTGATCCACGTTTCCTTAGAACTTTTATTCCTGTCTTACGGACTCTTGGATTAGTAGCATGTGCTTGGATCACGTCGACTACTGTTTCTATCAATTGGTTGTCTTTGTAATTGCAGAGCTTTGCTAGGTCAATTATTTTCTTTACGTATGTTAAATCGGACTCGCCGTCATTCTGATTCATAGAACGTAATTTTTGTCGCTGTAGGAAAACGTAATCGTGTGAGCTATAGTATTTATGCAACCTTTCCATTGCATTAGTATACGGGAATAACTGTGCATCGCTCGATGAATCATTCGGTGATGTAGCTTCCAGAGTATCTAATAAGGAATAACCTGCTTTCATTTTGAAAGCATTCATTTTCATGTTTTCGTTAAAAATGCCTGCGAATTTCATTGCTGCTTCGAGCTGTTCCTTCCATCGTTCGAAGGATTTTTTATCCACTTCCTCTCCTTCCTTGGGAGTACAAGTGGAAACTTGTAACGAGGCGAATGACATCGACGTAAGCATCGAAAGTTCGTTAGTAGACTGTACTGGTGTTTGGATCATTGTCGAGGACCCGTATGGTTCGGGGTCAAACGGTTGATTTTCCGAAGGTTCTTCTATCCAGGTGTTATGCCGGATCTTTTTACGAGTTTCCTTAAGTTCTTTCTCCAAGAGGGCATTCTTGTTTTTTTCTGCTAATAAAGCCTCCGTTAATGCATCAATGTTGGCCTGTGTCATGCTATGATAAAATATTAACAAACGCGAAAACAATACCACCATAAATAAATTAACTATGAAGACAAACCAAAATATAGTTCTGTTAAGTATTATGGAATGCTGATAGAGGTGCTGAGACCGTATCGTTCGCGTCAGAAGTTAATACTAGAAGTACACAGCCTGTTCATAAGGTGCGAGTTTACGCGTTCCCGAGACGTACGGTTGAGTATTTAAGTATAATATTTAAATGGGGATAATTTGTGATGCATAAAGTATTTTTTTTTATTATTATTTTTTAAACTTAAATTATTTTTGGGTACATATCCGTGAAAAGAGATAAAACTATTTGTTGTTTGTAAATTGATTTAAAATTATACTATTTATCTCGGGTTCACGTGTCTCGGAAACAAGATGTGTCTATGTCATGCATTTTTTAATACATATTTTTCGGAAAATTCCTCTCAGAGAAACAGTGTCCTCTCAGGGATACATGGTTAATTTTTCTGGAAATTCCTCTCAGGGAAACAGTGTCCTCTCAGGGATACATGGTTAATTTTTCAAGAAATTCCTCTCAGGGAAGCACCGTCCTCTCAGGGAGCTGGCTGTATTCTTGAATTTTCCATATTGCCAAATCACTCAGGATTTGCTAGTCTAGGTATTGTTTTTTTTTTTTGATAAGCGTATTATTGCTTGCATATGCACATGAGTATGTACATGCACACAAGTGCCCGGTGCGCACAGGTACGCGCCTGTATATTACACAGTTATCATATGTATTACTTTAAGCTATTAAAATTTAATATATTTTTGTTAAAAAAAAAACCGATGTAAATAACTAATAGTAAAACAATGTGAAAAAAACGTCTATATAAAGAAGATGGTTCGTTGTAAAACTTTTTTTTTCTGTTTTAAAATTTGAACCCTCCATTTTATTTACGTGATCGTGTGGTTTTTTTTTTTTTTTTTTTTTTTGTTACCGGGACACACATATACATACACACGTGCACACGCACAGACACACACGCGCGAGCTTCGTACTATATTATAATTCTATAAGTATGTCTTCGAAATTACAGTTCCTTCTCCAAAAAATAATAGAAAACAGTTGCGCAATTTTCGAAAAGAAAAATCGCGACTTATTATTTCTCTGCACTGGAAACCACACGTCGCCATATTGAAACACTTTCTTTCCGCCTTTACTTCGGCAAAGACATACTTGTACATACATATATATGTATATAATTTCGTCGTATATCGTATATATCGACGCTCACCCACGAGTATATATTTAATCCGTAATATCTTATTTATGATCATTAAAGAATTTTAAAGTGTTAACTAAAATCGTACGGGGTCTTTATATAAAAAAAGGATTGTGGATGAAAACTGTACAACATTTTATCCGCTTGACAGGGCACCGCCATTTTCTGTGTCGCGTGCGTCGTATTTTTATGACGATCTTCACTTGAATTCAACGCGCTACATTCTTGTCGAGAGCTTCTTTACTCACAACTCACCGACTTGCGCCATTGTCGTGATCGATGGACATTTTTCTTCACTTTTATCTATTTTTTTTTACTTTTATCAAACTTTTTTTCTTTATTTCCTCGCTTTAAACCTCCCCACAACCTTGCTTCAATTGATCAACCACAAGACTGACGTCCGTCTTCCCCAACTTCCTTTACTTTCCAGTTTCGCCCGGCCTGTTTTGCGCTTGACGCTCTTTCGCCCTTTCAAGCAAATTGCTTGATTAAATATTTTCTTGCAAGGGTAATTCAATTTTTGTTTTGAATATTATTATTAACCGTTCCTAACAGTATTACTCCTTCTCATTCAACTGATATATTAGTTCATCACTTGCTTCCTTTTTTTTTATTTTTATTATTATTATTTCCCTGTCCTATCTCAATCCCTACAATGTGGTAGCGCAGCTAATCTACCACATGTTTGAAATATTCATTGTCAACTAATTTTTTTTCAAATTCGACGACCTGCCCTCCGGTGCTCTTTGCTTCCACACAGAAGCCTTCTGGCACTGTTCTGGTGGAAGTAGGCGGTTCGGCACAACGGTGGCTCTGATTTGGCCGAAAAATACTTCCGCCGTGGTACTCGAATCCTTGAGTACCTGTAGCATGCCTCCGTACTTTTTCAGGCTAGGCTGAATCAGCTGCACGGCAGCTTCCAAGCTCTCAATCTTTTCTCGCTGGGCTTTCTGCTCCTGGCGCACCTCCTGAATTGTTAAATCTATACCATCCACCCAAGCGAAATTTTTCGGGGATAATGAACATAAACTCATGCCATCTCTTTCTATTCATCAGCTCTACTCTCTCACACGCATCGATGAACTTTTACACATCTCTTTGTTCATTGTGCTATATTTGAAGGGTTTAAAACTGATAGATAACGATTCATGTTCATGAACTAGTAGTGGTCAAATGGTAATGGTGTAATGTTTGCACCATGGTCGACATGAGTTCAATTCCATTTTTATTGTTTTCATCGATGATTTAAAGTTTTGATTTCTTTTTAAAACATGCAGCTCCAATAACTTCAGACCCCTTTACTCATTGTTAGAAATGCGTGTTTAATAGTCAATCTATTATTTTTATTATTTTATTTATTTCTTTTAATTCATTTAGTATCAGTACCCCTTCATACAACAAAACAAGCAAATAGCACGATCATGAATAATGATATGGTGGCGCAACTGGCAAAGTGATTCGAAGTAGAAATAGCGATGTGGTTGTTAGCATCAAGGATGAAGCATGAGCATGAATTGGAATATGAGGGAAGGGAATGAATCCGAATGTTCATTTCTATTTTTAGCTCTTTTTTGCATGGGTTCATCCTTCACGTGTGTTCACTATCCCCGAAAATGATCTGTATTTCGCTGGTCTTTTCGGGGATAATCCGTTAACGAATTATCCCCGAAAAGACCAGCGAAAACCAGCGTGGTCGGGAGCTTGGGCAGCTTCTTTAAAACAGTGTCCATGAAATTCGCGCGTGCTTTTCTACAGTCTCAACTCGGTTAATTTGTTCGGGGGCACTTGTGCCATCACTGTGTTATACTTTCGCGTATCGTGTAATGCGCTGATACCCGAAACAGCAAACCAAAATTCCAAAGACAAAAAATGCGTCTCGATATTGGTATCCACCATATTTGGTGGGTTCAGTCGCGGCGCATGGATTGCTTCTACGTCATTTCTTTCGCTAGTATAAATCACTTGTGGAGTTTGTCTCATCTTCCTGATATTTGAGTATTGCATCGCTTAATTTTGTAAATGTACCTTTTCAAGGATAATGTTTATGCCATTCTTGTTGGACTTGCTTATTAATGTTTCAATACCGAGTTTTGTTGTAATACAAACGGCTGTATTCATTGGACTTTTGTTTCGTTAGGTATTATATAGTTATATTATATAATAGCACGCAAGTGTGAAGAATGTTGAATATTTTCCAATTTGTGAGTTAGAAGTATGTTTCACGAAGCTTTTGCTTTTGATGTTTCCGACCAACGATGCATTTAGTAATGTAATGTAATGTAATGTAGTAAAACACACACACACACACACACACACACAGACACACACACAGACACACACACAGACACACACACACAAACACACACACATACAGACACACAGACACAGACACAGACACACACACACACACACACACACACACACACACACACACACACACACACACACACACACACACAAAACAAGTGCACGGTGCGATGAAAAAAAAGCCCTATCTTTTTGTCCGTTGCTGTACCTTTTGCTTGCATGCTATCCTGGTATTGAAGGATGATCAGCTGGTAATTTGTTTTATTAGTATCAACATTAAGGAAAGAAACGTAATTACGGTTTAGTGTTGGGTAATCCGGAGCGGAGTCATGGATCTCCGACTCCGGTGCGCAAAATATGACTACGACTCCGGATCATAATTGGATTTAACTCCAGATCAGTCCGCAGGTAGTTATATGGCCCTACAACTTAATCGGCAGCCTCATCATACTTCATCATCTTGCAAATTTTCATTTCATCGAAACTTAGGACGCATTTACGATCTATAGGCTCCCATGTATTTGATAAAGTACCTAGTAGTCTTATCATGTCTTCCAATATACCCTGGCTTAAATTTATTTTTTTCGCGTAACGCAGCAAAGTGCTGAATAATAGAAGGGGATATTTTAAATCTTTTAACATATATTTATAGGCTCTTGTGCTAAAATATTTTAAGGTTAATGCTGCTGTGATTTCTTCTTTAGTCCAAATCAGTCTCTTAAAGTTCTGGTTTAAAATCTGGCTCATAAAGTTTGTCCCTTGGTCGGTTATTAATTCCAAAGGAGCTCCAACATGGCATATAACTCCTTCGACAAATGCTTTTGCTACGGTTGTTGACTCTTGATTTTCCATTGGTAAAACTATTAAATATCTTGTTAAGTCATCCTGAATCACTAGTCCGTATTTGTTACCCTTTTCTGATTCCGGGAGAATGACAATATCCATGTATAGCTTATCAAAGGGATTATTTGAAGTGGTTGTTATTTGCATGGGTATTTTGTTGTACCGGCTAATTTTGTTACATTGACAAGATCTACACGTTTTAACGTATCTTTCTATATCGACGTTCATATCCTTCCAGTAAAACAGTTCTTTTATTCTTTTTTTCATCCTACGTACCCCTACGTGTCCTCCTAAAGGTGCGTCGTGAAATTCTTTCAAAACTGTTTCTATCTCACTTCTATCTACTTCTATTCTCACATTGCCCGGTTTGTAATTTTTAAATTTAGTTTTATCAACTTGTTGCATATCCTTCAATCGTTCTTTCTTTCGCATTTCGTTCTCATTTGGATCGTTATCGATAGTTATTTTTAATAAATCCTCCCAGTGTTGTTGCTCTAAATTCTCACATGTCTCTTCCGTAGCTTTATGTTGCTTAATGTTTTCACAAATTATATTGTTTTTCATTTGCTGACGCGTTACAACAGCTAATGTGTGATTATCAGTTTCTATCTCTTTCATTTCCACACCCGGAAGCCGAGACAGAAGGTCTGCGACTACATTTTCTCTTCCTTTCATGTATCGTACTTCGCATTCTAAACCTTGCAATCTAAGTCTTAGTCTTGTTAATATCGTAGAATTTTCTTTGAGGCGCCAAATAGAAACAAGCGGTCTATGATCAGAATAGATAACAAATTTCTGACCATATACACATAGTGCTTAAAATGTTCTACTGCCCATACAATCGCTAATAATTCTTTTTCGATAGGGTGGTATCTTTTCTCTGCCCCTACAAGAGATCTACTAGCATATGCAATAGGTTTTTCTTTAGTTTTTTCATTAGAAAGCACTGCTCCAAGTGCATAATCACTGGCATCTTTAGTGATTATAAACATATCGTTGTAATTTGGTCGTACTAATATAGGTTCAGAAATAAAAAAAAAATTAAGTGTTTGGAAAGCCTCATCGCAATTTTCATCCCAAGCAAATTTCGAATCTTTCTTTAAAAGTTCGTGCAAGGGCTTTCGTACCTCGGAAACATTGGGAATGAATTTTCCGTAAAAGTTAATAGCACCTAAAAACGATCTGAGTTGTTTTAATGTTTTTGGTGCTGGCATATTTACTATTGCATCAATATTAGATTTTGTAGGTTTAATACCCTCTGAATTGATTGTATGCCCCAGATAATTTATTTGTTTATGTAATAGTTTGCATTTAGATGGTTCTATTTTTAGGTTGTAATGCTTTAGACCATTAAAATTTTTAATTAAATTGATATTGTGTTCTTCTATGGTTTCACCAAAAACTACAATGTCATCTAAATAGACAAATGCTTTTACCGGCTGTATAGCATATATGACGGTATTCATCAGCTTTTGGAACGTAGATGGGCTGTTTTTTAGTCCCATAGGCATTCTTGTAAATTCATAATGCCCTTTAGTTGTAGAGGATCCAATCTCAATCCCAATCAGAATGCCATCCAAATCAACTCGCAAACCCAATCCCAATCGAGTCGCAATCCGTATCCCAATCAGAATCCCAATCAAATCCCAAACAAATCCCAATCGAATCGCAATCAAATCCCAATCGCAAATGAATCTTTTAGGAATTCAAATGCTATAAACAGGATCCGATCCGAATCGAATCTTTCTAGGGAATGAATCTTAAAATCTCCCGAATCCTGAATCTCCCAACACTAATTCGGAATAAAAGTCGATAACGGAGTGGATGATTTAGTCGATCGGTTAGACTGTACTATAGTGCGTTTGTGGTTGTGTATCGGGGTTTCGGTGGTAGTAAGCGCAGCGTTCTGTGCATTCGATGCATCAAGTGTCTCTGCGTGGTTTGGGTGTTTCGTGCACTGGACATCCATAGCAACAAAAAATGGCGGTTTCTCGCTCTGCCCAATGCTTTGCGCCAACGATGATAAAATTGTTTTTATTTGAGCTGTGCGCGCGTGCCACAGCGTTCTTCACTTGCGACTTTGGTAAAAGTATTAGCAGATTTCTTAGAACATTTAATGTGAATTGAGACGAAGTCAAACATCCACATTGACGGGGCCCGCTAGATCGCCGGGGGCCCTGGCGGCAGCCCAGTTCGCCCACCGTTTAACACGCCACTGGACCGATCAATTGGAACCGATGGGTATGTTGTATGCTTTGGTTTAGTAATGGAGCAATGCTAATAAGTTTTTTGTGAGAGTGGCGGGGAGACGATGTCGGCATACAGCAACGCTGACAAAACTGATGTGCTCGACGACGGTATCGTGCAGTTTCGAAGGAGGGTGGTCTTCGGAATGGGGCCTTTTAGACGAATCAAACCCAACGGAGTGTCACGTTGCTATTGCGTCACTTGCGGCAGTTCCCGCCTCATAACAATTTGCCGAGCGATGCGCGTACGCTACTAAAGTTACCGGCCGGCATATTACAGGATGAGAAGGCAATATCGTCGATAGCTGGTGGCTAATTTTGGTACCAAGGCATCGAAAAATGCCTTCAATCCTATTTTCCGTAAGTAAATTGACATGTTAAAATGAAGGATTAAGTTATTGTATAATATTTGTAATTGTATATGTTTTTCTTCTTCTTTTTCAGCGATGTACCACCAGCTGAACGTGGTTTTGAGCTGGATTTTTTGTCGACGGCCGGCCGTTATTTAAAAGAAGCCGCTCGCCATTTTGACCGATCTTGATGCGTGTGCACAATGTCTCCCGGCTCCCTATGATGACGGTGGCAATATTTTGTGGTGAGTCCAAGCCATTCTCGCTGGACGAATACTTTGAAAAATTTGTCAAGGGAATGAATCGTTTGCAGCCGAACGGTTTAAAAATAGGCAGTCGTGTGTACTGGGTAAAGCTTAGGGGCAATTATCGCCGATGCACCTGCACGCGCGTACATCAAAGGTAGGACAAAGCAAGCGTTTAATCTGGACATGCTGGTTAATTGTACAATGACTTACATTTTTTTTTTTCAAGTGTTAAGGCGTTCAACGCGATCGAGAAGTGCACCATACAAACGGAGTATGACGCCAGAACGCGTCGGCGTTTCTTCCGTTACGTTGCTATCGCCCGGCCAAGGACAGACAAAGAGTTACGGGAAGACAAGTAGCGGAACCATCATAAAGCAACTACGCCACTTTCCAAACTAAAGACATGCAACATGACTCGAAGCTTTCCGGGTTCCGAGCGAATGTATTTCGCGGATAAAGGAGTTTTTGACAATTGTCGGCGCATATCTGTCAGTTTCCGTCGGACTTTAAACGACGATTGCGGGACCTGCGGTACATTGAGCACTGGAAAGCTTCAGAGCACAAAATGTTACTGCAGGTCGCCAGAGTGGCCGTTTTGAAAGACCTATTGAAACCTGAAATGTAATACCACTTTTTGATGCTATTCGTTGCAATGACGATGTTCTCTACATCATACCACCGTGCACGAGGGGGCTATGCGGACGAGCTGTTGCACCAGTTTGTGGCAGACTATACATAAGCCTACAGCCTGAAACTGGTCAACAGTAACGTCCATAGTTTGCGACACGTGTTGGAAGATGTGGATAAGTTTGGCGACCTGTGCACCATATCGGCCTATGATTTTGAGGCTATGCTGCACGACATCCGGCAATTGGTGCGTATCGGAAGGTGGTTAATAGCATCTTCGAGCTAAAGCGAGTGGAAGCTAACCGGCTGAAGCAAGTAGTGCCAAATACAAGGCATAATGTTAGCCTCAGTCTAGTGCCCCACGCTTCTATGATTCGAAAAGGGTTTACACTGCGCGACAATTTTCGCGATCAATGGTTCCTGACCAAGGATGACCATGTTATTTTATAATATGACGCAAAATTGGTCGGCGAAGAACTGCATGTGGAGGGGCATCAATTCACCCATCAGGAGAGCACCTTCACTAGCCCGTGTCCGTCGGAAGAAATTAATGTGTGTACGGTTCATATACAGAACATAAGCACGTACGCCATTATTGGGCACCGTACACCAATTCGACTGCAATTTTTTGCAAATTAGCAGCTGTAGAGGGTAGCAAACCGAGTGAGTATGTGGTGGTGCCATTACCGCACACTTACCCAAGTGTGTAGAGTGGATACACAAAGTATTAATAAAAAAAAACCTGCTCTAATTGAAAGACAACATGATGTGTGATGTCGTGTTGTTGTTTACCAACAGCGGATCTAGTTTGACAGATGTGTTGTGGTGAAGTGAGAGGGAGGGACAGGTAGCACAGGCGAAACAAACACGGGCGAAATAGAGAGAGTAGGAATGGTTCATCCCGAAGGAGCTTCGCGTGCAACGGATGAACCTGCGCAAATTAAGTGGAATGACCGCAATCGGGTTTGCGTGAAGTTTTTAAAACGGGCACGAAGACGAAAATCGACCTCTTTCTACCATCGCGCCAAGAGAAGAAAGTTCAGTGAATTTTTAATACAGTTTAATGAAATTAAGTGAATTAAGAAAACTGATGTTTCAACTTTAAATTCGCAAAAGAAAGAGCTTTGTTGCTGGACGCAACACGTGTCTTTAATTAAATGATATGTGATGTGTTCCTAATATGTGACATTCATAAAATATAGTACAGCGTCTAACAGCAATAAAACACAAAAAATCATTTAAAAGATAGTTTCGTTTATTTAAAAAACCGCTGCGTTTATAGCGCAAAATTATTTTAATTCTATTTTTATCCAAAGCTATTACTTGAACATCAAAACTATTCTAACTAACTACCTTTATCAATATTGTTAAAGAAAGAGTACGACGATATAAAGAAAGAAAAAAAATCCTACTTATATTGTTTGAAATTCATTTAAAAAAGCTTATCCTAGCTAATTCTATACAGTATGGAAAAAACATCTTATCTTATCTTATCTTATCTTATCTTATCTTAGTACTAATCCTAGGTAATGTTAAAAATAAATTTAATCTTAAACTATTGTCCCTCCTGCTGTTCCTCCCAATCATTGTTTGCTTCTGCATTTGCCAAAGCTTCTCTTTCTGTTTTTCTTTTTATGTTATACTCCCCATACCTGAAATTCGAAACAAGAAAATTGTTCACACCTAGGTGTGTTACTGTAATTTTTGTTGTACTGCCTACTGTTTCAAGCAGTAGGTAAATTTTACTACAATCTTTTAGCGCAACTTTCTCCTTCGCGCCTTTCCATCCGCACGCCGCGATAGCTTCCGGCTTGAATACAGCTTTCAGCGCCTGCGTCATTCTTGTGGTCGAATTACCTGACGTTATGTGTGTCGTGATCGATGGACATTTTTCTTCACTTTTATCTATTTTTTTTTACTTTTATCAAACTTTTTTTCTTTATTTCCTCGCTTTAAACCTCCCCACAACCTTGCTTCAATTGATCAACCACAAGACTGACGTCCGTCTTCCCCAACTTCCTTTACTTTCCAGTTTCGCCCGACCTGTTTTGCGCTTGACGCTCTTTCGCCCTTTCAAGCAAATTGCTTGATTAAATATTTTCTTGCAAGGGTAATTCAATTTTTGTTTTGAATATTATTATTAACCGTTCCTAACAGTATTACTCCTTCTCATTCAACTGATATATTAGTTCATCACTTGCTTCCTTTTTTTTTTTATTTTTATTATTATTATTTCCCTGTCCTATCTCAATCCCTACATCCTACGCCACCTCTACTCTTAATCAACAAATATGGTACATTAGTGTATTTTTGAATCTTTCCGGTATGCGAATGTCTCTCTTAGGTCTAGCTTCTACATTGTTTCTATTATCGGTAACTTGTTGTGAAACAGACATTGGTAGCGTTGTAAAACAATCTTCCTCTGTTAATCCCTGATCCTCGACTGAAGAGTTATCACTAATATTTGGAACGCGCTTGATATCTCGGACATTTCTAGTTAGCTTATTCCCGGACCCGTCTACGATAACAACCTTGGCGCCTTCTCTCGTTAATACCGTGTACCTTTCGTTGGAAAAGGTAGGATCGGTTTTTGTTCTTTGAGAAGTAACTGTTAAAACTATGTCGCCAGTTGCGATGTCATTTTCTTTTGCTCCTCGATGTTTGTCTGCGTACTGTTTACTTATTAGTTTTGATAAGTTGTCATTTTCCCGTACCTCGTCTCTATCCGGTTCGTACTTGGACCTCCACAAGCAAGGAAAGGTGCCTTGATACCGCCATCCCACCAGCAGTTCAAAGGGTGTTATTCCCAAACGCGAGTGATGTTTTCGTGTGTTATGAGTATGGACGTACTCGTCCAATGCTATTCTCCAGTTCCTTCCTTCTGCTTTTGCTGCTGCTACCGCCTTAATGACACCTTGGTTCTGTCGTTCTACCGCTCCGTTCGACTGTGCGCTTAGGGGTATTGATTTTCTAACCCTAACCCCTTTAGCTTCCCAATATTGAATAAATTCCGAACTTTGAAAAGGAGGCCCATTATCGCTTTGAACAATTAAAGGCAACCCCCATATTGAAAAGACTTTAGATAGGGCTGCGTTGGTACTCTTAGCATTTGTCAGTCTCATTTCTGACACGTGTAAATAACGAGAATACGTATCTACGATCAGCAGAAACTCCCCCGATCCAAAACCCTGTAGGGATAGGAAATCGATCTGTAAAATCTCCCACGGTCCGTTAGGTAATTCTCTACATGATAAGGGTATAGGTGGGTTCCTTTTCGAGACTACGATACAGGTCTCGCAATTACTCACGTAATCCGCTGCTTCCCTCGACATATTCGGCCACCAAAAGAATTCTCGCAGTATCTTCTTTGTAGCCCCACAACCGACGTGACCTCGATGGGCCGCTTCTAGTGCTCTAGCTCGAAGATTTGTAGGTAGTACTATAAGGTCGCCCTTGAAAACGATAGGTCCTAATGTTTCGAGGTTTTTGCTTTCTGCCTCATATCGCCGGAGGGATTTTATCCACTTCCCGTTTTGAATTGCCGTTCTAACAGCTAGCAGTTCTTCGTCTGATTCGGATGATGTTTGTATATCTGTCCATGAGATATTCATATCGCCAGCGTCCAGTGCATATAGCAAATGTTTTTCGTTATCTTCATCGAACGCGTCGTCTGTTTGAGACTTACCGATCAATCGTGAAAGTGCGTCGGCAACGTTCAAATCTCCGGGTATTCTAGCTACATTAAATTGATATGGAAGAAGACGAAGAGCCCATGCTTCTGCCCTTGTAATCGCTCTTTTACCCGTACGTTGGCAGCTGCCGAATATAAACTCATTAGCCTCAGAGTCTGTTCTAATTGTGAAGAATTTGTTTATCAAGTAATAGGTAAACCTTTCTACACTCCATACTATTGCCAAAGCTTCTTTCTGCGTATGAGGGTATCTTTTTTCTGATGATGTGAGTGATTTGGAAGCGCAAGCTATTATACGTGGTGTTTTTGCGTCGTTAAATTGTACAAGTACTGCGCCGAGTCCTGTTGGGGACGCGTCAACATAAAGTTCTGTGGTATCCTTTTCATCAAAATATCCGAGTCTATTAATTGCGTTAAGAGCTTCCCTAGTCAGAAATTGAAATTCATTTTCTTCTTCCCTCGTCCAGTAAAAAGTCTCGGATCTGGCAAGAGTTCTTAGTCTCTCTGTTTTTTCGGCTCTTTTAGGGATGAAACGTTCTGCAAAATTCATTAGCCCTAAGAAACTTTTGACTTCGGATAAGCATTCCGGTCTACGAAAGTTCTCGATGGCTTTTCTCTTGTCGTCCTCAACTCTCCATCCGTCACCAGATAAGTTGAATCCCAGAAATTTAACGGACCTTGCACCGAATATACATTTGTTGTCGTTTAAACGGACATTATGTTCGCGCAATCTTAAAAGGGCTGAATCTAAGTGTCGATCGTGTTCTTTCTTAGTAGAGCCAAACACTAGAATGTCGTCTAAGTAATTAAGGACTCCTGGGCAGTCAGCCAGGACAACGGTTTGTAAAAGTTCCTGGAAGATATCTGGTGAGTTGCATAATCCGAACGGCAATCTTTTGAAACGGTAAGTACCGTTACCAGCGAAGAAATTCGTTAGATGACGACAGGATTCGTGGAGCTCAACGTGGAAAAAGGCACTAGTCAAATCTATGGTCGAAAACCATGATGCCCCGTTTAGTTTTGATAGTATCGCTTCCAACGTTGGCATTCTGAACGGCGATCTTACGATACATTTATTTTGTCCTCGAAGATCAACGACTAGTCGGATGTCGTTTTTACCCTTCGGTACTACCAGGAGTGACGAGCAAAAAGACTTGTCCATTTGTTCATTTACGCGTTCTATAATCCCGGAGGATAAGAGATTCTCTAAACGCTTTTCTGTTTCGTTTCTGAAAGCGATTGGTATATTGGTAAAAACGTTTCGAGATGGTGGTAAGCTTCGATCGTATGAGAGAACTACAGGAGCAACGTTGAATTTTGGGAATTCTCCCGACATTGATATCGCCAGTATTTCTCCCGGTAACAACCGATTATAGATTTCTGATGCGCAACATTTTACTGGCACGTTCAAGCCCAATTGCAGCACGCTATATCTAATTGCTGTACTTCTACTAAGCAAAGGCTTTGCTTTTGCAATAACGTAGAATTTTTCTAAAGATCTTGGGCGTTCTTCAGATATGTAGAGCTCGGCTATGAAGGAAGCAACCACAGGAATTTCCTTCTGTACCCCGTAAGCTTTCAATGTCCGATCGGTTCCATCTTTTATATTGTATATCGGGTTCGTTCTAGGGTCACTTGCTCTTAACTCTTCATAAATATCCTCAGCTACTGTGTTCACGTCCGCTCCGGAGTCAATCATGAAATTCACAGGAACGCCTGCGACATATCCGACAATAAAGCCTTCGTTGTCGATTCCCTTCTCGACTGAGCACAACTGGTCATTATTTATAGCGGTTATCTGTTCAGGGGACTTTGTTAACTGTAAATAGCTGTCTTTACTCGCCACTTTCATCATATCGATCTCTTTATCACTGGTTGTTTCGGGCGTGTTATTGCTGTCCATAATTGCCGCGATCTTCCGGGTCTTAATTGCTGGTGATCCTGCTTCTTCTTCCTCTGCGCGACGTTTGGTTTTATCCTGAATCCCCTGACGGCATGCACGTTCGATGTTCCCTACGGTGTGGCAGTTGCGACATCTTTTGCTGATGGCGTGGCAGTTCTCAGAAGAATGATAGTTGCTAGTGCATCTTCCACATGGTTCGCGACGACCTCCGGAAGGTCATTTGATGAAAACCGCGATGGTGTTAGTCTAGATGTTCCTCTTCCGCTTTGCATGCCCCAATATTTCTGATGGTACAGTGAGTTACCGCGATGGAATCCTCCCATACGAGGCCCATTGTTATGGTAAGAGCTGTTGGACACGGCGGCCACTAGTGCTGATGGTTGGACTTGTGAGTTTTGCTGGTGGGTCCTTGCGAAATTTATATCGTTCATTTGTTCCATTTCGCATTCTCGCACTTTGTCCAAAAGATCTGTTATTGATCCACGTTTCCTTAGAACTTTTATTCCTGTCTTACGGACTCTTGGATTAGTAGCATGTGCTTGGATCACGTCGACTACTGTTTCTATCAATTGGTTGTCTTTGTAATTGCAGAGCTTTGCTAGGTCAATTATTTTCTTTACGTATGTTAAATCGGACTCGCCGTCATTCTGATTCATAGAACGTAATTTTTGTCGCTGTAGGAAAACGTAATCGTGTGAGCTATAGTATTTATGCAACCTTTCCATTGCATTAGTATACGGGAATAACTGTGCATCGCTCGATGAATCATTCGGTGATGTAGCTTCCAGAGTATCTAATAAGGAATAACCTGCTTTCATTTTGAAAGCATTCATTTTCATGTTTTCGTTAAAAATGCCTGCGAATTTCATTGCTGCTTCGAGCTGTTCCTTCCATCGTTCGAAGGATTTTTTATCCACTTCCTCTCCTTCCTTGGGAGTACAAGTGGAAACTTGTAACGAGGCGAATGACATCGACGTAAGCATCGAAAGTTCGTTAGTAGACTGTACTGGTGTTTGGATCATTGTCGAGGACCCGTATGGTTCGGGGTCAAACGGTTGATTTTCCGAAGGTTCTTCTATCCAGGTGTTATGCCGGATCTTTTTACGAGTTTCCTTAAGTTCTTTCTCCAAGAGGGCATTCTTGTTTTTTTCTGCTAATAAAGCCTCCGTTAATGCATCAATGTTGGCCTGTGTCATGCTATGATAAAATATTAACAAACGCGAAAACAATACCACCATAAATAAATTAACTATGAAGACAAACCAAAATATAGTTCTGTTAAGTATTATGGAATGCTGATAGAGGTGCTGAGACCGTATCGTTCGCGTCAGAAGTTAATACTAGAAGTACACAGCCTGTTCATAAGGTGCGAGTTTACGCGTTCCCGAGACGTACGGTTGAGTATTTAAGTATAATATTTAAATGGGGATAATTTGTGATGCATAAAGTATTTTTTTTTATTATTATTTTTTAAACTTAAATTATTTTTGGGTACATATCCGTGAAAAGAGATAAAACTATTTGTTGTTTGTAAATTGATTTAAAATTATACTATTTATCTCGGGTTCACGTGTCTCGGAAACAAGATGTGTCTATGTCATGCATTTTTTAATACATATTTTTCGGAAAATTCCTCTCAGAGAAACAGTGTCCTCTCAGGGATACATGGTTAATTTTTCTGGAAATTCCTCTCAGGGAAACAGTGTCCTCTCAGGGATACATGGTTAATTTTTCAAGAAATTCCTCTCAGGGAAGCACCGTCCTCTCAGGGAGCTGGCTGTATTCTTGAATTTTCCATATTGCCAAATCACTCAGGATTTGCTAGTCTAGGTATTGTTTTTTTTTTTTGATAAGCGTATTATTGCTTGCATATGCACATGAGTATGTACATGCACACAAGTGCCCGGTGCGCACAGGTACGCGCCTGTATATTACACAGTTATCATATGTATTACTTTAAGCTATTAAAATTTAATATATTTTTGTTAAAAAAAAAACCGATGTAAATAACTAATAGTAAAACAATGTGAAAAAAACGTCTATATAAAGAAGATGGTTCGTTGTAAAACTTTTTTTTTCTGTTTTAAAATTTGAACCCTCCATTTTATTTACGTGATCGTGTGGTTTTTTTTTTTTTTTTTTTTTTTGTTACCGGGACACACATATACATACACACGTGCACACGCACAGACACACACGCGCGAGCTTCGTACTATATTATAATTCTATAAGTATGTCTTCGAAATTACAGTTCCTTCTCCAAAAAATAATAGAAAACAGTTGCGCAATTTTCGAAAAGAAAAATCGCGACTTATTATTTCTCTGCACTGGAAACCACACGTCGCCATATTGAAACACTTTCTTTCCGCCTTTACTTCGGCAAAGACATACTTGTACATACATATATATGTATATAATTTCGTCGTATATCGTATATATCGACGCTCACCCACGAGTATATATTTAATCCGTAATATCTTATTTATGATCATTAAAGAATTTTAAAGTGTTAACTAAAATCGTACGGGGTCTTTATATAAAAAAAGGATTGTGGATGAAAACTGTACAACATTTTATCCGCTTGACAGGGCACCGCCATTTTCTGTGTCGCGTGCGTCGTATTTTTATGACGATCTTCACTTGAATTCAACGCGCTACATTCTTGTCGAGAGCTTCTTTACTCACAACTCACCGACTTGCGCCATTGTCGTGATCGATGGACATTTTTCTTCACTTTTATCTATTTTTTTTTACTTTTATCAAACTTTTTTTCTTTATTTCCTCGCTTTAAACCTCCCCACAACCTTGCTTCAATTGATCAACCACAAGACTGACGTCCGTCTTCCCCAACTTCCTTTACTTTCCAGTTTCGCCCGGCCTGTTTTGCGCTTGACGCTCTTTCGCCCTTTCAAGCAAATTGCTTGATTAAATATTTTCTTGCAAGGGTAATTCAATTTTTGTTTTGAATATTATTATTAACCGTTCCTAACAGTATTACTCCTTCTCATTCAACTGATATATTAGTTCATCACTTGCTTCCTTTTTTTTTATTTTTATTATTATTATTTCCCTGTCCTATCTCAATCCCTACAATGTGGTAGCGCAGCTAATCTACCACATGTTTGAAATATTCATTGTCAACTAATTTTTTTTCAAATTCGACGACCTGCCCTCCGGTGCTCTTTGCTTCCACACAGAAGCCTTCTGGCACTGTTCTGGTGGAAGTAGGCGGTTCGGCACAACGGTGGCTCTGATTTGGCCGAAAAATACTTCCGCCGTGGTACTCGAATCCTTGAGTACCTGTAGCATGCCTCCGTACTTTTTCAGGCTAGGCTGAATCAGCTGCACGGCAGCTTCCAAGCTCTCAATCTTTTCTCGCTGGGCTTTCTGCTCCTGGCGCACCTCCTGAATTGTTAAATCTATACCATCCACCCAAGCGAAATTTTTCGGGGATAATGAACATAAACTCATGCCATCTCTTTCTATTCATCAGCTCTACTCTCTCACACGCATCGATGAACTTTTACACATCTCTTTGTTCATTGTGCTATATTTGAAGGGTTTAAAACTGATAGATAACGATTCATGTTCATGAACTAGTAGTGGTCAAATGGTAATGGTGTAATGTTTGCACCATGGTCGACATGAGTTCAATTCCATTTTTATTGTTTTCATCGATGATTTAAAGTTTTGATTTCTTTTTAAAACATGCAGCTCCAATAACTTCAGACCCCTTTACTCATTGTTAGAAATGCGTGTTTAATAGTCAATCTATTATTTTTATTATTTTATTTATTTCTTTTAATTCATTTAGTATCAGTACCCCTTCATACAACAAAACAAGCAAATAGCACGATCATGAATAATGATATGGTGGCGCAACTGGCAAAGTGATTCGAAGTAGAAATAGCGATGTGGTTGTTAGCATCAAGGATGAAGCATGAGCATGAATTGGAATATGAGGGAAGGGAATGAATCCGAATGTTCATTTCTATTTTTAGCTCTTTTTTGCATGGGTTCATCCTTCACGTGTGTTCACTATCCCCGAAAATGATCTGTATTTCGCTGGTCTTTTCGGGGATAATCCGTTAACGAATTATCCCCGAAAAGACCAGCGAAAACCAGCGTGGTCGGGAGCTTGGGCAGCTTCTTTAAAACAGTGTCCATGAAATTCGCGCGTGCTTTTCTACAGTCTCAACTCGGTTAATTTGTTCGGGGGCACTTGTGCCATCACTGTGTTATACTTTCGCGTATCGTGTAATGCGCTGATACCCGAAACAGCAAACCAAAATTCCAAAGACAAAAAATGCGTCTCGATATTGGTATCCACCATATTTGGTGGGTTCAGTCGCGGCGCATGGATTGCTTCTACGTCATTTCTTTCGCTAGTATAAATCACTTGTGGAGTTTGTCTCATCTTCCTGATATTTGAGTATTGCATCGCTTAATTTTGTAAATGTACCTTTTCAAGGATAATGTTTATGCCATTCTTGTTGGACTTGCTTATTAATGTTTCAATACCGAGTTTTGTTGTAATACAAACGGCTGTATTCATTGGACTTTTGTTTCGTTAGGTATTATATAGTTATATTATATAATAGCACGCAAGTGTGAAGAATGTTGAATATTTTCCAATTTGTGAGTTAGAAGTATGTTTCACGAAGCTTTTGCTTTTGATGTTTCCGACCAACGATGCATTTAGTAATGTAATGTAATGTAATGTAGTAAAACACACACACACACACACACACACAGACACACACACAGACACACACACAGACACACACACACAAACACACACACATACAGACACACAGACACAGACACAGACACACACACACACACACACACACACACACACACACACACACACACACACACACACACACACACACACACACAAAACAAGTGCACGGTGCGATGAAAAAAAAGCCCTATCTTTTTGTCCGTTGCTGTACCTTTTGCTTGCATGCTATCCTGGTATTGAAGGATGATCAGCTGGTAATTTGTTTTATTAGTATCAACATTAAGGAAAGAAACGTAATTACGGTTTAGTGTTGGGTAATCCGGAGCGGAGTCATGGATCTCCGACTCCGGTGCGCAAAATATGACTACGACTCCGGATCATAATTGGATTTAACTCCAGATCAGTCCGCAGGTAGTTATATGGCCCTACAACTTAATCGGCAGCCTCATCATACTTCATCATCTTGCAAATTTTCATTTCATCGAAACTTAGGACGCATTTACGATCTATAGGCTCCCATGTATTTGATAAAGTACCTAGTAGTCTTATCATGTCTTCCAATATACCCTGGCTTAAATTTATTTTTTTCGCGTAACGCAGCAAAGTGCTGAATAATAGAAGGGGATATTTTAAATCTTTTAACATATATTTATAGGCTCTTGTGCTAAAATATTTTAAGGTTAATGCTGCTGTGATTTCTTCTTTAGTCCAAATCAGTCTCTTAAAGTTCTGGTTTAAAATCTGGCTCATAAAGTTTGTCCCTTGGTCGGTTATTAATTCCAAAGGAGCTCCAACATGGCATATAACTCCTTCGACAAATGCTTTTGCTACGGTTGTTGACTCTTGATTTTCCATTGGTAAAACTATTAAATATCTTGTTAAGTCATCCTGAATCACTAGTCCGTATTTGTTACCCTTTTCTGATTCCGGGAGAATGACAATATCCATGTATAGCTTATCAAAGGGATTATTTGAAGTGGTTGTTATTTGCATGGGTATTTTGTTGTACCGGCTAATTTTGTTACATTGACAAGATCTACACGTTTTAACGTATCTTTCTATATCGACGTTCATATCCTTCCAGTAAAACAGTTCTTTTATTCTTTTTTTCATCCTACGTACCCCTACGTGTCCTCCTAAAGGTGCGTCGTGAAATTCTTTCAAAACTGTTTCTATCTCACTTCTATCTACTTCTATTCTCACATTGCCCGGTTTGTAATTTTTAAATTTAGTTTTATCAACTTGTTGCATATCCTTCAATCGTTCTTTCTTTCGCTTTTCGTTCTCATTTGGATCGTTATCGATAGTTATTTTTAATAAATCCTCCCAGTGTTGTTGCTCTAAATTCTCACATGTCTCTTCCGTAGCTTTATGTTGCTTAATGTTTTCACAAATTATATTGTTTTTCATTTGCTGACGCGTTACAACAGCTAATGTGTGATTATCAGTTTCTATCTCTTTCATTTCCACACCCGGAAGCCGAGACAGAAGGTCTGCGACTACATTTTCTCTTCCTTTCATGTATCGTACTTCGCATTCTAAACCTTGCAATCTAAGTCTTAGTCTTGTTAATATCGTAGAATTTTCTTTGAGGCGCCAAATAGAAACAAGCGGTCTATGATCAGAATAGATAACAAATTTCTGACCATATACACATAGTGCTTAAAATGTTCTACTGCCCATACAATCGCTAATAATTCTTTTTCGATAGGGTGGTATCTTTTCTCTGCCCCTACAAGAGATCTACTAGCATATGCAATAGGTTTTTCTTTAGTTTTTTCATTAGAAAGCACTGCTCCAAGTGCATAATCACTGGCATCTTTAGTGATTATAAACATATCGTTGTAATTTGGTCGTACTAATATAGGTTCAGAAATAAAAAAAAAATTAAGTGTTTGGAAAGCCTCATCGCAATTTTCATCCCAAGCAAATTTCGAATCTTTCTTTAAAAGTTCGTGCAAGGGCTTTCGTACCTCGGAAACATTGGGAATGAATTTTCCGTAAAAGTTAATAGCACCTAAAAACGATCTGAGTTGTTTTAATGTTTTTGGTGCTGGCATATTTACTATTGCATCAATATTAGATTTTGTAGGTTTAATACCCTCTGAATTGATTGTATGCCCCAGATAATTTATTTGTTTATGTAATAGTTTGCATTTAGATGGTTCTATTTTTAGGTTGTAATGCTTTAGACCATTAAAATTTTTAATTAAATTGATATTGTGTTCTTCTATGGTTTCACCAAAAACTACAATGTCATCTAAATAGACAAATGCTTTTACCGGCTGTATAGCATATATGACGGTATTCATCAGCTTTTGGAACGTAGATGGGCTGTTTTTTAGTCCCATAGGCATTCTTGTAAATTCATAATGCCCTTTAGTTGTAGAGAAAGCTGTCTTTGCAGCATCTTTAGGATCTATTAATATTTGAAAAAACCCGGACTTCAGATCGATAGTGGAAAAAAAATTACTTTTGCCTATATTATCCATTATATCGTCTATTCTAGGTATAGGATAGATAAATGGTTTAGTTATTTGATTTAGTGCCCTGAAATCTACAACAATACGATATTTCTTTTTTTCATTTTCGTCCGTCTTTTTCGGGATACACATGACAGGTGAATTCCACGGACTTTTGCTTGGTCGTATTATATTTTGTGCTAACATTTCCTCAATTTCTTCTTCCATTATCGCATTTAATGTAGCCGGGAATCTGTATTGTCTCTTGTAAATTGGTATATTTGAACTAGTTTCTATTTCATGTTTAGTTGCTTCAGTGAATGTGAGCTTATCTCCCGGCAAGTAAAATGTATCAGAAAAATCCATTATTATTTTTGTGATGCATGTTTTTTCATGCAAATTCAAATGGTTGGTATTAATTTTGTTTAATAATTCTTTATGTCTTGCTTCACCTATTGCCTCTTTCCCCTTACCTAGTAAATCGCAATCTGCATCTTTTTCCTCCAAGTAAGAGAGGCATTCATGTGCATTCTCTTCTGAGTTTATCTTCTCCAAGAATACCTCCTTATCGTTTTCATCATTCCCTTCTAAATTATTACCCTCTTTACACTCTTCTTCGTTGTGCGGCTTTGTTAAAAGAATGTTTTGAAAATGTCTTTCAACCTTGCTTGCATATTTTCTTAAAAAGTTCGAACCGATAATTCCCGGTACCAAAAGAACTTTCTCTATGTGAAATTTCTCACAATATATAAATTTTCCAATGTACAAGCGTACTAACATTGAACCCATAGTTACAACACAACTTCCATCGAAACTTGACAACATTATTTTATCGGTATAATTAATAGCCGATTCCCCTAATATTTTAGCTGCATCCCAGCTTAGCACATTGAAACAAGCTCCAGAGTCTATTAAATATTTTAGCTCGATTTTTTCACGATGCTCGGATAAAATATTAGCCATTGGTTTTCCTTCATTTGTGAAACTAACCTGAATGTTTTCATAATAATCCCCATCTGTTGGCTCTGCCTGACTATGATTTGACTCTGGATGGCTTATATGAAAAATATTTTTCTTTTCTATGGGAACACTAGAGGTTTTAGTAGCAATATCTAATGTTCCAATATTTAGTTTTTTTTGCTGTTGGTTCTGACATAACTGTTGCTGTATTTTATCGTTGTGATATGGGTTATGTTTTGGTATTTGTTGGGTGTTATGGTTTTGATATTGACTACGTTGTGGTTGTTGCAAATAACTACTTTGATGTTGGTTACGTTGGAAGGAGGATTGATTATTTGGGTAGTTTATGTGTTGTGATGAGTGTTGATTATATGAGGTGCCATATGAAGTGAATTGTTTAGGTTGAGAAAAGTTTCTTGAAGTGTTAGGATAATAAGTGGTACTGTTGTGTTGAGGTTGGAAATTACCCTTATCTACCCGTAAATTATTACATCTACTTTCATCGCAGCGTGTTAATCTATCTCTATTGTAAAAACTACCGTGTTGACAATTTCTACTTTGCATCGGTTGTTGCACGTTATCATCTATGAAACTTTCCTCCAGGTTGGGTTGATAATTGGTGTGTGTATCATGTGTGAGGAAACTTGGCTTCGATTTAACCTTTCCTCAATCTTCCGAATGTGGTCAATTTGCACCACCTCCTGGTAATCTAACAAATCATCAAATTCGAGATGCTTGTTGGTTCGAGCCAGTGTTTTCAGTTCTTGATTTTTGAGTCCAGCTAAGAAATGAATTTTTAAACTTTTAATGGCATATGAATCTTCTGCGTTTTTTGCATAGTTATTCATGATCTGCTTTTTTAATTTTAAAACTCTTTCCTTATACGTTGTGAAAGGTTCATTGAACTCCTGCTGTAGCGTTTCCACTTGTTGGAAAATGGCCTCCACGTTAACCTTTTCACCAAATTGCTTGATTAAATTTGTTTTCACACTATCCCAACTTTCATCAACAATGCGATTAAACAAACTTGCAGCCTTTCCTTTAAGTTTGAACATTACTACTTGAATAAGCTCTTCCTCTGACTCCCCCTCAGGGATTCGTTTAGCAAAGAAGTCGATTTGATATAAAAATCTTTCCAAATCTTTCGATTCACCGTGAAAGTCCGGAATGCACATCATTGCTCTCTCTGTTGGGAACGCGTACTCCATATTTGTTAATGTGTTATTCAAAGCTTTTTCAATCTTAATACTTTGTTTAAAAAATTTCGCCTTAAGTATTTGAAGTCGTTGCTTGTAACAATAAGCTTTATTTACGTTTGATTCACTTATTGCAGTTGAATTGAAATTGTGCAAATTGTGAATTTGGTTAATATTATCCGAACTATTGTTAATTCGAACAGCTCTATTCCTTAGCGCCAGCACTCTGTCGTTCATTCCCGTACCAATGCTCTTATACAAATGCTGTATACGCCATAATTATTTGACTTATTTAAACTACTTTTAAACTTATTGTATTCATAAAAATAACTTTAATATTTAAAATAACCCAAAAAAAATATATTTAAAAAAATATGTTTAATAAACAAAACTGAAAAATCCAAAACCAAAAACTTCACTATGTGTCAATCACTATTATAATCACTAACTAATTAATCACCAAATTTTACTATAACTACGCTGCGATTTACCTTTCACCAATTTACTTTATCACCTAGCCACTTGAATTTTAGCACCAGCCAGAAATCACCATGCAAATATTTGCTTTACCGCTGTCACCAGATGAACTAAACTACACTTTGTATTAATAAAAGAAACTATTTTTTTATTGTTACACTGTGTTAATAGCCAATTTATTGCACCTTCTAGCTTCCCGTCCACCGAGTTAATCATCCTTCGTATCCAAGTTTGCCACCACTTGACCTCTCTCCCGAGGAGGAATGACCGGACGACCCTCCCTTCTTCTGCTTCTTCTCAATTGCTCTATCTTTGACAATCTTTCGTCGATCCTTACGTTGTCCTCCGCGCGATCACTAACGCGCCGCTTTGTCTTATCCTAGCATTGCGCTTTATAGCAAGGTCCATTGAGGATAGAGGTCGAATTATAGCTTGTTTCTGGTCTGACATTTTGAATCCTGTTTTGACAGTTCAGTAAGAAAGTGTTTACAAATAATTGCAGCAGATGGGTGCTGTTCTTTTAGCTCGCATTTTTTAGTTCAAATACAGAAAAAACATGTGAAATAATACAAATCGTGCGTATATGTAAAACTGACTATGTGGTTTATTGCTTTAGGTGTTACAAACTAAACTTTTATTTATCGCAATCTTTCCAGTTCCCTGCTTTCCATTGGCCTGCTTACGATTGAGCCCATCGCCGTTGAATGGCCGGGACTACTATTATTTTATCAGGAGGCTCGATGCCTTCAGCGTCCATCAATGCAGGCATCCGATCACCGACAGACCCTGCTTAGCCTGATTCCGGATCCACCTAGTACCAAACACAGAACCGACCACTTTCTTGGAGGGCATTACTACGGCATTTTCATTACATGCCCCAGCCATCGTATCATAGGCCCTGACTACCGTTAGGATATCCGATTCACCGTACACCTCAGAAAGCGTAGCATTGTTGATTTGTATGGCATTAGTTATACCTAAAAATTGGAAGCAGTTTGTAATCAGGATAATGGTTTACCTTCCGCAAGAGTGTCAGGAACCATTTACAGTCAAGCGGTGAATTGTGCCATATGCTTATCATTAACCTCGAAAATTTTACTGACAGCGTATAATGGTTAACAACTGCGCGTAGCTGTAAGTTTATACCGGTTTTAAATTATTTTCTAATTTATGATTCCATACGTGGCCACGTTAGGAAGATTTGCCCAGGAAGGAACAAACTGCTTAGATATATTGGCAAAAACTGGTGCGTTTTAGCTCATCTTGAGAATAGGAAACAAGAAGTATGCAAAATAATGCATTTCTATGAGATACTCATCGTAACCAGTGGCGGATCTACCGGTAGACGGACTAGGCGGTCGCCTGGGGCCCGCCGATTTAGGGGACCCGTAGTTCTGAAGTCTATAGTATGCCGTATGGACAGAGTAATAGCGGCAATGGCCCCCGGAAGGATGGACGTTGTGGCCCCAAGGCTGGCAAATCATTTTCACCCTCCCCCCCCCCCCCCCTCCACTGTCAGCAAATTTTAGAGCCTGTGACTGATTATCGACTGACCCCCTAGAACACCATTTACAATTGACAGGGGGCCTCAACTAGTCTTACCGCCTAGGGCCCCCGACACCCTTAATCCGAGCCACTGATCGTAACACCTTAATTTTGGATCTTCCATTACTTACTTACTTACTCTTTAACAAAATGGTAATTTTTCGGATGAGTGAGTGAGAAAATACAGTTTGGTGAACGGGTAAAGTTTCTTGATTGTTTTTGCTTTATTTGTACATTTCAGTGTATTGGTAACACAATGCACTTTCATGCATTAAATAACAATTTAAAAAGTTCTCATGTTTTATTACCGTATTATTCTAAATAATTTCTAATACAGCGGAATATCTTACGTGCTAGCGTTTTTACATGTTTTAATTCAGTGTTTTACATCAGTGCGAAATCCTAAAATATACTGACAAACCTTAACAAGTGATTTACGATTATAGATCATATTGTTGTTACAAAATGGTTATTTATACATGAAAATGAGGTAATGTGGACTATTTTACATATTTGCTATAGTACATTTCAAAATATTACGGGTTATTAAAGCAAAAAATCAATAGTTCATTACAAAAATACAGAATAAAAAAAATAATACGTGGAATACGGCAGGTCCGTTCTTATTAAATATAAAAGAGCATATCAGTATTTTCTTACTACAACGATTCATCATGATCTATTTAAATATACCTAATTGAGAACCCCATGAAGACCATTGTAGTGTGATGTAATTAATTCTGGGGCATTGCAGACGATGAAATGAAAGCAAACTAGATCTATTCGGCGTTATGAATCTTCTTGTACATCTTCTAATCTTTTGGGGAGTACGATAGATACGGGCTTAAACACATGACGGGTATGTTCTTTACTGTACCACCAGACTGTCCCAAAAAATGCACGATAAATCACTCATTCAAACATTTACAAGTATTAGGACTGAAACATTGAATCAAAAACCGGTAGCCAATTACAAATAACCAAAGAAAATATTATAAATGGATGCAGATTACTACATAACACAGATTAAAAAATAAGCATCACATATGGTAGCCTTCAGAATAAAAAAATGAAGTCTGTTTAATGGATAAAACGCAAGGAAAATCTATGTAAACGACTACCAACAATTTGATTATACTAACAAACAAATAAATAAATAAATAAATAAATAAATGAATAAATAAATAAAATAATAGATAAAAAGATAATTTACATAAACTAACTAGTAAATATCTTAGTAAATAGTCCAATTAATAATTAAATAAATACTATCGGCATTAACACAACAAAAATAAAACAAATTAATTACATGTCTCATTAATTGATTTACATGAGAATAGATAATGTATAGACTAGTTCAATATTTTTCTCATTTTTTTTGCGCCTTTTCCATGTTGATTTACATGTTTTCGCTTGCTTTTCATGAGATTGTCGGTACTACTTTTTAAATTAAGGAAGCGCATTCTAACAATCATTCTTTGTTTGGCAAAGGTCCGTATTATTTCGACTGGTAGTTCGCTTATCTGGTTTTGAATATTTTTCGCAATTTTGGCAACAATTTTTTTAGTCTTACTAAAGGTACCATCCGGATGCATTTTTAAGAAAATTTTTTCCATTCGATTACCTAATAATAAAAATGTAGGCGATGGTTCAAACAATCCTCCTGCGGACAAATGTTGCACAAAGGTAGGAGGTTGACTATAACAATGGTCAGTTGTTAATTTAAAAGTTTGGACGCCTAAATCTAATTCTGGATACTTAGTATTATATTTATTAGCTATGTATCCCATTACATATTGCAGTCCATCACTTTCTTGAGCTGATTGCACATTGCAGGTACTACTGACGGTACTTATTAAGTCCGACTCTTGACTACACTCTTCAATTGCTTGGCAGATTTGATTTGTTTTTTCCATGACCGAAATATCTGGAACAGATTGAGGGATATCCGCTACAGAAAAAACTGTTGCAGATAGAAACTCCTCGTGATGCTCATGACTATTCTCTACATCATCATTTTTTAGCTCTGTATGATTTTTCAATGTAGTCGGTGACTTACCAAGAATCATCATTCGGATTCTATACATGCAATGTAATGGAGATGGATGGTCGTGTACGCCTCCGATTTGGCGAAGTTGAGAGAAGAAGTTCTCCAAAACATCCTGATTAAGCTGTAAACAAAAATAAAACATAACATTAGTTGACTGAAATCTTTCACTATTGTTCAATACTAACCTTATAAGTAGAGATATATACGATGCTGTGTTTTTTTCTCATATCTTCGTACAACATTTTTAGCGATGTTATGTGCATCAAAAGAGACTTTTGAAAAACTTGCATAGATGTTTTCCCCAATGCTGTAATGTTTGACATCAGTTCAAACATGTCACTTAATGCTGCTAATTGGTTTTCATTTGCATTAAAAGATTTTTTGTAATGAAGTTTAGCACATGGAGAATATGAGTTAGCTACACTAAACCACATATCGACTTTCTCTATAAATGAGGCTAACTCTTGTGCATCACAATCATCAGGAAAGTACCTTTGTAATGCAATAGCAGTGGTTCTGGATAAAACTTCGGCCGCTCTTCGAACATTTTGACGTTCTTGAGGAGTCATAACCAAATGATTTTGTGTTAGTTTATGAACGGGAGTTAATTCAGCTGCATTTCTATAAGCTACCAGCTCAAACAATTTATCTGCCTTTATCAACTTATTGTTATATTCAAAACCAGTATCTATCAACCAATTTCTTATTAGTTTTAACAGATGAGGAGCATCAGGAAAAACATATATATTGCACTTTGTTATTGGATGACTGAAAAAAGGATGACAGTAGTCATGAGCACCTAAATCTTTCCAGCATCCAATATTAGATTGGCAATTGTCACTAACTATTGCAACAACGTTTATCTTTATAGCATAAAGACGTTTGATTAATTCAAATAAAATTTCTTTGGTCATTTGTTGGTCAAAACCAATAAAAACTGGCTGCTTCCAATTTTTGAACAATCCTCTTGCCATTACTACTTGTAAATAATTGTGAGGACCGAGAACTTCATCAGAGGCCGGATCATACTCTAAAATTCTATTCACTTTCATTTCATCGAATGACAAAACACATTCCCGATGACACTCCGGCAGATCAACGGTAATGTTTTTTAGCAAATTAATTACATCATCTAAAATTCCTTGCTTGAGGTTCAATGTTCTTCCGTATCGTTGTAGTGTTGAAATTGATGCTGCAGGGAAATTTAAATCATCTCTTAAATACTGATATGCTCTTTTTCCTAAATAACGAAGTGTAAAAAATTTACTTAATTCTGCTTTAGTCCATCTAACTCTTTTACGTTCCTCAGTAATCAGATCTATTTGATTTGATGTAAGCGTATCTTTTAAAACATTTTTCATTCTGGTTGTGAATTCGTTTGGTGATATAGCAACATCTTTAAATTTATTATGATTAGTCTTTAAAAGTTCAATTTCTTTTTGGGATTGTGTAAGTTCTTTGCTGACGATTTCAAGCTGTTTTGATAAAAATGTATTAACCTCTAATAAGTTGTTACATTTATCTTGTGTTTTTTTAAGAGTTTGATTTAAAAGTTCAATTTCTGTTTCATTTTGTACACAATTTTGGCATTTCGCATGTGTGATATTATCTGATGGTAGATCGTCATCATGATGTTCTACAGATGTATCGATGCGACCCTCGTCCGTTTCAGTTTGTTGTACTACATTGTTAGTACTACATTGTTGTACTACATTGTTAGAAGGCTCACGAGCTTGTGATTTTATCACTGACGGGAAAGCTAAATAGAAAAAGGTAAGAATGAAATAATTAACGAATTGAAATAGATTTGCCTCATATTTATGTATTTTTTATTAAAGAAATATTTGTTACATTTTATTATATGTGAATAACTGTTATTGTTACAATTAAGCGCTTAAAGTTATGCATAATAGTCTTTGCAGACAAATAGATGATTCAGCAAAATATTACCGTTTCACTTATCTACGTTAATTCCCATCCTTTATTTATCACTTTCGAGCTTAGAATAGTAATATTTCAATCTAAGCTTTTGTTTAGTGCATCATTGAAGAAAAGAGTCTTAAATTATTATAATTTTTACCTTATATTTGACTTATAATAACTTATTATTATTATTATTATTATTATTATTATTATTATTATTATTATTATTTGTATAATAATTTGTATAGTACCAGTTAAGGAATAAAGCAGGCCACACCATTCATACAAAAGCAATTGATACACACTTATAGAAAAGTAGGTGAATCGAGAATGCATAGCAACTAATCACGCAAAAAGCGACTGTTTATAACTTGTAACTTGTAACCTTCTTTCGCAACGATTACCTTCTTTAACTATGTTTGAAGGCCACTCTGGCGAGCACGAGTTCACAGCTACTACATGGCGACAGTATCCAAAATCAAAGTTACTTCGATGGCATTAGGAAAGGCAAGAATTTATGTAGTTTAAATATGATTTTTTTATTTGCAAATATACTACACAATGGTGCGTAACAAAGTGTGCTTCATAATGAGTCAATAAATAATCTGATACACACAGGAAAACTGAATCAAGTACCAAAAGAAGACAAGAAAATTGAATCAAACCCAAAGCTAACGGCTTCGCGAGGAGTAGTGGGACTGCCACTTGAATCAACTTCCACATTTTCTCTTGCAGAAAAATCGAACAAAAACGAAAACAACGTTTCAAATGGACCTTCTGCTAAGCCTTCTGCTACAATGGAATCGAACAGCAACGATACCGTCATGTATGTTGTATTACTGCATAAGACAAGTCATTCGATGGTGAACTGGCGGACAAACCATCGATTACCAAAAATAAATGAATGTATGTGCAGATCTATATGAACATCGAAAAGTATCGCACCGGAGCGATTCACGGCGGAAGCATACACGGTAGGATTTTACGAACAAATCAATCGCAGGATTTTCAAAAGAAGCTCTTTCCTGTAAAACCTGCGTTGAACGGATGTTGGAACTGAAAATAGTACTAAAATCACATAAAGTAAAACAAAACTTCGGATTTGGTGGATGACCTGTAAGAATATATGCTGCGCACATTCTAATGAAGCAACTGGGAACAACGAAGCAAACAAAATTTAAAACGGTAAGGGTTAATGGCACAATTTGAGGAGGAAGTTTGAGAAAGCAAGATGTGTGCAATGATGTAGATCAGTGCTCTCCAACCTTTTTAGGATCGCGGACCACTTGGCTTGAAAATACATTTGCCGCGGCTCACATCTAATGAGTGCATACTTTTTTTAACTTTACTTAATGTTTTTGATCAAAAATACGATTAAATCTCATTTTAGATATGCTTGTTGAAAATTTTATAATGATTGTGTACTATAATCCATAGTATTAAGCTGTTCTTTTTCAAAAATAATTCTTTCGTGGACCACGTCTGTTAACGCAACGGACCACAGGTTGGAGACCACTGATGTAGATGATGTATGCAGATCATATTAGTCTTTGCGAATCGTTCACGATAATTAGTCCTGGTTTTAATAATGAACTTGATTATTTACTTTCTGGTTGCTTATCATTGCGTTCCTAATAACTCGTTCAATACTTAAAAGTCGGAGTATCCTTATGGTCTACGAAGGAAAACATGAACTCGATTCGGAGTAAAACATCGACGTTGGGCGAAACGTCGAAGAAACAGCAGCTACATGTATGAACCCTTCAAATTTAGTAACTTTATCAAATGTATGCTTATATTAGTATAGATTAGTGTGGGACATTACATGAAAACTTACCAGACGGCTTAAGCTTTTTTAAAATTTTTCTATTAGCCTTCGAAGGTGAATTGATTAGCTGGTAGTCAGTTTTGTTGAAATGTGCTGAACATAAAATGCTGCTTATCGATGGCACCCAAGCTTCCTCTCGTTGACAAAATTCTACCCATTTGCGTAACAGCGTTGGGTCTGTTGGAAATTTATGAAAAATTACATCCAGACCCATTTTTTTCACTATGTAGCGGCTGTGTTGGCAAAAGGATGCAGCGCAGGTTGACATGATGCACACTGAAATAGCAAACATAAATTAGGCTTGTTGCAGTAAAACACATAATAATCAAAAATTTACCTTTTTAGAAAGCCGTGTGATGTACTTAGATCAATATAAACGATATGCTTTGTACAAATTTAGTGATTTTTCACAACTCTATTGCGCGACACAGATTTACAATGTTTGTTTCTACACGAGTCCACATCCACATGCCGTAGGTCTGAGAACATAAACAACCTCTTACCGAACTGTCAAAATTTTCCCACAGCTGCTTGTCAATTTACACTGGATGCTTCAACCTCTATCCTCAACTAACCTTGCTTTATAGCGTGAGCGGAACGCTTCACTATGGAAAACAATATCGAAGCCCCGTTGTTTTTCAGTTTAAGGCAGCGCTCTAGCAGCAATCGAACACGACATCGAACATGAAAAATATATGGGATTTGACATGTTCGATTTGATAAACAACAAATCGAACATGTCAAATCCCATACATTTTTCATGTATGATGTCTTGTTCGATTGCTGCTAGAGCACCGGGTAACTGTTGTTTCCACAAAACACCACCGTACACGACCTATACGGCATTTTGATGACTTAACCCAAGCGCCACAGATTAAGCTTAAACGACTGGAAAATTGAATATCCATAGAAAAAAATGAAAGCTCCATAGCTTCACTTGTTTGCTGAATAGATGGCGTATTACAACCCGTCTTAATGATGCTGTCCTTTTCTAGCAATGTGTTTCGACAAGTTTCATCTAATCATGACCTATATAGCCTTGTAACTTTCCAAGCAAAAATCTTTTTTTAATGGTCGTATGGTCAGATACATGGGTATCAACACCATCGACCTTTACTCAATTCTCACTTGCTTCAGTGCTGATGGTTTCTGTTGGAGTTTAGTATTTAAAAAATCGTATCGCCGTTCTAGTTCTAGCGATGCAAAACTTCATTGCGAAACCATAAAACAGTACAGAGAAAATGAGAAAGCTCTCCTGCAAGCGAGGAAGCTCCACTGGTCGGGTATCCCACAAACAGATGGCGCCACCAGCTGTCTTGCTATTTTTAGAATGCATGAGTCGTTTGCCGTCTGCTAAAGTCTTTCTATATTCCGTTTAGGTAGAGAGCTTGAGTCGTTTGGAAACCTTTTAGTGGATTTGTGGCACTTGGGAATCGAAGCAAAAATGTGTGGTAATATGATTGATTGGAAAAATAACATAATAAATTATCAACTAACCAGATACTTTCAGATGTAATATTCGAAAAAGTAACAAATTAACAAAGTAACAAACACACAAGTTGCGTTGATTTGTTTATATAAAAACACTGTTTTTTGAGCATATAATCAAGAATCTACCAAGAAAACATCGTAATAATTACCCGGGAAGTGTTTATGAACCATTGAAGTAACACTTTGCACTCAATTTTTGATAAATGATCAAGTAAAATTTTTTTAAGGTCTTAAAAATTTTACTTGATCATTTATCAAAACTTCAAGTAAATTAGCTTCAAATGTTAACATTATAACTTTCATAAACTCACACAAATATACACCAAAAGCGCGCGTTAATTTTGACAACTGCCATAGATCTGGTTTTTTTTTTTTAATTTTTCTATAGCGCTGACGACCAAATGTTCTACATGACGACACCTCCCTTATACCCACTTTAACCACAACCTATCACCGCGCAAAATGAGCACTGGCTGACTCATTAACACGTTGTCTGCCACCATACATGCCCACCCCTCTTGGCAGAAATCGCCTGCACACTCTGCCTCTCGCTACCCCCGCTCTACACTTGCGAGCAATCATGCGACACACTCGCACACTTCCATACGTCTCCACCCCTGAACGCTCCCATCGTTGAGGTGTTTAGCAAAAATCCGCTCTGAGCTTGAGAGACACACTCGCACTCCACCAACCCCCCATGACCGATTGCTCCCGTCATTGCGATGATGGGTTATTGTTACATCTGTGTGTGAGATCCTCGCTCTCACTCCGCCATGCCTTACCAACCTACTACAGGCGGTCCCCGAGATACACGGTTAATGGGGACCGAAAACGGCCGCAAAATACCGCGTATCTCGAATTTCCGCGTAAGTCGAATCTCGTGATTTCCAGCTAAAATATCACTAATTTTCGTGTAATTTTGCAAGTAAGGGGTGGTTTTAGTCACTTTATGAATTATTTGATATTATTCTGACTGAATATAACTGTTTTAAACCTTTTTAAATAGTTTTTAACATTCGATCAAAACGGAAATTATTTGGCAATTTGCAATTGATGTGTCAAATCAGTACAATTTGCTCAAAGAATTGTCAAATTTAGAAAACCGCGTATCTCCGAATCCGCGTATAAGAGGTACCGTGTATCTCGGGGACCGCCTGTACATGCCGCAATGCTTCCACATTTGCGGTGTTGGTAAAATTTTCAATCTGATGAGAGAGCGAAAGAAACTATGGGCGAATCATAGTTCTATTTGGCAAAACAGAAATAAAACAGATAAGCATAATTTAATGATATTTAATACAACACACAATAATTTACAATTAATTTAAGAGTAATAATGATTCAATAAATGTGTGTTGTGTTTTAAATCTTTTTTTCCTGGCAATTGAAAGTTGTACACAAAACTATTCTAAAAATTTGGACAAGTATTGAAGCTGTCCCATAGTGATAAAAGTTGTTTTCTTCATCTGCGGTTCGCCTCCCTCGTTTGACAGATATCAGTGTTGACAAAAATTGGCTTGGTTTGGTTCGGTGAAATTCTGGAGTGATTTATAATGTTAAACTTATATTATTTCTATAAAGTATAGTTTAATTTGCTTGTGCTAACCGAGCATATAAGTGCAGTTAAGCAATATTTATTTGTGCTTTCGCGCACTATTCTCCCCTCTCACCCTTTCTTTCCTCCTTTCTAATCCATATTTGCCCGTTGCTTCGAGCCGTTACGAACTGGTTATCTGGATCCTATAACAATATACAGTTTATAAACTCAAAAAGAAAAAAAAACACCAGCAATCATCACACTATACACAACTTACCTGCTAATTTAAACCAATTTAACGCCTTTACGCTTGCGCACACTGACACTATAAGTCAATTAAATAACACATATCAAAATATTATGTTCTGCTAATGATATTGCACTAGATTTAATTGCACTACATGAAGTTTTTACATATCTTTCGTAAAAAATTGTCAGAGTATGAAAACGTCGTTACAATTTGTCATGAATAATTTAAATTTTAAGATTTTCGCGCATAAAATTATGACGCGCGCTGTGCATGTGCCTGCTGAATTCTTATATCTGTCTCGCTTCTACACATGTGTGCATTACCGCTGTCATCCAGTTGAAAACTTTGTTGTGATTCGTATTAGTATTGATATTTTTGTTATCTAAGGAACCTTTGATTTGCGATTTAGATCATCAAATAGTATAGATTTATCATTTCATGAGCAACATAATACCGCCAGTACCTCAGTGTTGTGATCTAACGAGTATTTAATAATTGAAATAAACTATATTTACGTTATTGTGTTATACTTGCTGTTTGAGCAATACGCTTGCTGTAAATTTGAATTCGGTAAGTAACAGGCTTAATTTGGAATGGTTAATGTGTTTATAATGTAAAACGATAAAGTTACTGGGTGTGTTCATGTTTTTTTAGGTAAACAAGTGACTTCAAGATATTTTATTGTCCATGCCCAATCCCACCCAACTTGCCCCACCAGGGATTTGCGAGTCTACGCCAGGGAACTGCGTTCAGTCCGAGAGTCCGGCAGTGATCCAAAATACCAAATAGGTACACGCGGAAATATTCGTGACTGAATATGGAATGTAACTTGTCCGTGTTTCCATGGCTGCTAGGATCCCACGTCCGGAATTATGTGTTGTGCTCACTTGAGTTGACTGCTTTTTCCATAGTTGGCGGCATCTGATATCTGTATGTCGCTGCTCTTCGTTGCTGCTTCGCTCCACGATGGATGTGGATACGGGTGTCCTTGCTTGCTGGGTAGATTGGTATGAGTTCCACAAACTGCAATGCGTTCATACCAATTTCCCACGCCAATTGCTGACTTACGCTGTACCAGTCTGAGCAATCTGCAGCACTCCAGAAGCACTCCTGGCAGTCCCCGTACCGCACAGGTGGTGCGTAGCATAACGCCGAATCGGTGGCTGCTGCCAGCAGGTGAGAACGATTCATGTGAACGACACGATCACTCTACTGACGGTGATAGAGACTACTTCCGGAGATAGCTTTAAACTTGAACAACAGAACCAAACCATAACCCTTACTTTGCACTATGGCATTTCAGCAGACAGTGTCCATGTGGATGGCGGATGTGTAACGCCACAGCCATCAGGCAGTGTTTATCCCGAGCGTTAATGCTGTCGAACGATATGGCCGTTATGCCCGTGTTGACAATACACAAGATTAAGTGATAGGAAAACCACACGCCGCGTAGGGCGTACCGGTCATTGGACATTGAAATTGTTGTTGTGAATCCTATTCCTCTTAGTACAAGTGAATGAATATACGTCGCTGAAGTATTTTTCCGAGTGCATTCACAGCACCAAAGCTAATATTTTCGAAAGGTTATGTAGGCTTGGGGAGCAATATCATTTGTTGTCGGTTTTAATACAGTGCAAATGACCGCTCGAAAGACGAGTTTACCAGGTATTCCTGTTTCGATACTATCGTCGTAGCATGTTGAATTATTTTCAATGTTCTGGGGCTTTTTAAGTTGCCATCTCAGCAGGCAGCTCAGTGCCAACCGTTACAGGCATCATATAATTGCTCGCCGTCGAGAGCTTTCTCCACCTTTGCCCTCACCTATTTTGATGAATTGGAAACATGAAACTGTTAGCACATGCTAACTTTAATGACATTCTCGATCACGCGGTTTTCATTAAAATGATGTTCCGCTGCCTCCTTTTACCCAGGTAATGGCGCACAGGGATTTCTGGTGCGCACGTTATAGCATGTGCGTTGAAGTATTTCACTACAAGCATCGGCAAGCACCTCAAATATCGTTCTCAGCTGTATCTCTCTCCCTCTCTCGGATATCAATGCTGCGAATTCCAATATGGAACGAGTCCAAGTTACAAAGGGTCGTTTTCCACCTGCTGCTAACGCATCGGTCGCGCTGTCGACTGTCATGTGAATTATGCCGTGATCGATACGACTGGGGCTGTTGCGCACGCACCTGATTTTCGTCGAGCCCTTGCATCTCAAACTTTGTCATCCCGTGGTCGGACCTCGGGGATAGGAGCACAGGGCATTAGTGTGAAAAAGTACATGAAATTAAATTGTAACTATGTATACGAATTATGTAGTTGAATATTCGTTAAACAACAGAGTTGTTTAAACTATGTATGTGAAAAAGAGTTCGAATGAATGCCCTGTACAGTTCATATTTATTTTTAAAATTATTATTCAGGCTGTTGAACATTAAAAGATACTTCCCTTTCTTTATGAGAAAGGACTTTCTTTAGTTTTACAAAATGTACAAATACGTTTGAGAAACTCCCTCGTGAGTTTTTAAAAGATATGTTTATTTTTCGGCAGCGAAACACAGACTAATTTGCTAGGTTTTATGTTTCGGCGCTGCTTGGTGTTTTTCGCCTACCGGTCACGTTACCAACCACATGCCGTGATCATGTTCATCCCGCCTGCATGGTGTCATCTGCATACCGGACGGTCCACTCGATCAATACGGCACCGCACATGGAGCTTACGTTCGTGATCTGCGCCGATTGTCGTGGGAACCCGCTTCCGGTATGGTTCCAGTTGGTACACGACACCGCGTGATGGCGAGCGCACCAAGCACTTTGTCTAGCACCTGTGTACATATCTGAACATTGTTTGATTTACTATAAAGGTAGGGTAATTGTACCAGTATTGGGCTGGCCAGAGCAGCAGTTTAACTAAAACTGTTCATAAACTTACAATTTCAATATTGTTTGATGAAAATGTTCTTATTTTGCTTTATAAACTACTGTTATACTACTGTACCCCCAGTATGTCAAGTTACCAAATGCTTTTTTTATATATAAGCAAAACGTCCTCACACTATTACAGTCCTCAGGTGGTAAAACTAAAAAAAAAAACTCGTCGTGAGTTCAAGCCTTCTATGGACCGGTCCCTTGTGTCAAGGATTGAATATCCGTCTGCATGGTACTAATAAGCCTAGAAGCCCGGTACAGCCCTGCCCTTAGGTCGTTACGCCAAATAACAGCAATTTCATAAATACATTATTATGGTTCAATACACCACGGGTTCTGTCGAACACCCGGAAAATGTAAAGCTCTTAAAATGTAATTAGATTTTATGTTAAATACGTTGATGTTATGCATCGCATTTTTGCACACATTCGCGTATTTTGTTACCCTGTCGAAACCGGTCAAAACTAAAAACTTATACTGTTAACCTGGTAGATTTGTACAAAGTCTACCATTTCTTAAATATAAATAATACACATAAATATAACTCATAAACATACCTGCTAAACAAATAAAACTTATTCTTAACTTACAAAAAAGGCTTATTCATACCTGGAAAACTAAGAAAATTTTACAGGCATACGAAACCATAAAAAAACGCAGGTAACTTTTACAACAGCTAGAACACGCACCTGTGCATAAAAACCCCAGGCAATTAAATGGTTCGTATGTTGTGCAAAGGTAAATTTACATACCTTTTCATACTTCGGGTTGTATAAATTTTGCTCCAAATACAGCATGCCCCTCATTCGCAAATACGTTGTTGTTTGTGTGACATCTATGTTCTAATTCGGAGCTCTGCCATTGTGTCTCGTGTATTTCTTGAAAAGTGTAAGCTCGATTAGTGATGGAAAATATTCCATATTCGCAACAACTTAAAAGAACCGGAAAACTTTATAAAGATGCTGATGCTAAGGCAAAAGTATCAAGATTGGATACCCAGTCTAGTGCAACGCATAGTGAAACGCAAATTGATCTGAGGAATCAGCCTTCAACATCCTTTGCATTACCTTTTACTGCAGCTGATATATTACCAAATCAAGCAAACATAGACGCAAGTATCAATTTAACAATCATAAGCGATTGTGATTCTGAAGGAGACAATGAAAACATCGACATTAACGAGGATGAGGATATTGAAAATTTGGACATCAACGAGCCTGATGAAAATGAAACCATTAACATCAACGAAGAGCAAGAGGATGACGAAACAGATGAAATCGAAATAGAAAATCTGGATCTTAAAGAATGCTTAAAAATCTGGTCATTGGTTTCCAATATAGACCATAAATCGCTTCGGTTTCTGCTGAGAATTTTACGTACAAACTGTGATGCTTCTCTTCCTAAAGATCCTCGTACATTACTAAAAACTCCAAAGAAACCTGCAGGAATTACAAACATCACTGGAGGGCAGCTGTGGTACCAAGGAATAAAGACATGCCTCATGAAAAAGTTTCGGTAAGTTCAATACAAATGGAATCGCAATTTCAAATATTAATTTATTTTTGTCTTTTTTTTCTTTAACAGCACCGCCAACCTTGATGACAATATTTCAACACTAAGCCTGAAAGTGTTTATTGATGGATTACCACTTCATAGGAGCACCAATCTGGAGTTTTGGCCAATCTTGGCGAGCATCGACGAACTCCCAAACGAAGCGCCGATGAAAGTGGGTATTTATTGTGGATTGAAGCATCCAAAAAACATAGAGGAATATTTACGGCAACTTGTAGATGAGTTGAAAGAATTGACTACCAGTGGTATTGTTATACACAACCGTTTCATCAAAATCAACCTGCTTTACTTCATCGCTGATACTCCTGCTAGAGCTCTGCTAAAAGGTAAATATTCATTTACACCATTACTTCTCTACCAGCTAAAAGTAAAGCTAACAAGCTTCTTTCTTTTCCGTTTATTAACAGGAGTTGTGAATTTTAACGGATTGCAAGGATGCATTAAATGCACATGTCAAGGAACGAAGGAAAACAATAGAACTATTTTTAGAGGAGTTTCTGCCGAGCAACGAACTAACAAAGCATTTCGAGATGGCGATTATATGCCAGAGCATCAAAGAGAACTAACTCCTCTATTGGAGCTAGAATGTTTAGATATGATAAAACAATTTATTGTGGCTGATGAATTGCATCTAATTCACCATGGAGTATTCAAGAAACTAATTAAGAGATGGAGGGATGGAGAGCGTGGCTTTTTACCTAGATGGTCTGATCAACAATGTGAGACAATTTCATCAAAATTAGCCGACATTCAGCTTCCATCCGAAATTCATAGAAGGCTACGACATTTAAAGTATTTGGATAAATGGAAAGCGACCGAGTTCAGATCATTCCTTCACTACGGGAGCATAGTTGTTTTGCGTGATAATATATCAGACGAGCAATATTCCCATTTTATGTTGCTATTTTGTTCAATTACTCTACTATCATCAAAAGCGTACGAAGAGCATTGGCCAAAAGCAGGAAAAATGTTAAATCGTTTTGTAATGGACTACGAAACAAATTACGGACCAAACGGTTTAACCAGCAACGTACACAATCTTCAGCACGTTCTAGAAGATGTCAAAAACTACGGCCCACTTCCATTAATATCAACATATCCGTTTGAAAATGAACTACGTCTTTTGAAGCTGCTGTTAAGGAGTGGAGTGAACTGTTTACAACAAGTGATAAACCGTTTGGCAGAATTAGATCAAATCAATTGACAACCGACATAAAAATACAGAGGAGAATATTAAATATCCATGCGTTAAACACCACTGCGATAAGAGGACAGCACATATACGTCAAGGATTAATGTTACAGCAAGGAGATAGAAACGGATGGTGTTTAACGAAGGATAATCATGTGGTTAGATTTGAATCAGCAGTTGAACGCGCATCAACAGTGGTTATAAAAGGAAAAAAGCTTCTGACCAGCGAGGAATATTTTTACAAGCCTATAAGTTCATTTCTTTTGAACAAATCTTTCCGCCGGTTTCACAAATTTTGTCTCCGCAATTTCCAAGAATAATTTTTTTATGTTAGTGTAGGACGAGAAAGGAATCTTTTGCTCTGTTTTACTGCGTCCGGACCGAGTCATTTTAGCTAAAAATTGCCGGGAAAATAGTAAGTCCAATGCTTGGTGTATTTGGTATTTAGAGTTCCCTAACTTTAATGAACTTCGCAGTTCCGTTAAAATTTTTTGTTTAAAAGTACCGTTTGATTCTCCTAGCTGGCTTTCAAAATCCTCTAATTGTTTTTGGTCCTGTATTGCTTCGAAATCAAATTCATTTACTGGCTCACTATGTCCTGATTTTTCGTGTAATACATCTATTATGTAATCTAATTTGGTATTTAAAATGTCCAATTTGCGCTCTAATGTTGAATTTGTTTTTTTGCTTTTCTGATTGGCTGATGTAGTTGCAGTCGTAGTTGAGGTTGTTGTAGGTATTGATCGGTATGGATAGGGTTTCATCGAATGAATGGTTGTAAAGATAATCTGTAACAAAGCAAATTAATAAACTTATTCAAGTACATTTAATTTTATTATCATCTCACTCACCATCTAATGAATTGCATCTAGAACGTGGCAAATACTGAAGATGTGACCCTGTCATGGAGACTGCAAATAGATTAATATTTAAAAATGGGATATTTTCAAGATTGTTAAGGCACTTCATACCATTTGATGTGGAAACATTTGTTGTTGGATCTTGTTGGTATTGTTCTTCAAATTTTGTTTCTACCAATACTGTTTGAAATTTTTCATGGCTAATTTTTTGGAGATCTTGTTGTTGTTGTGCCTCTTTCTGTTGTTGTTGTCGTTTCTCTTTCTGTTGTTGTTGTTGTTTCTCTTTCTGTTGTTGTTGTTGCTCATTTTCTTGTTGAGGTTCTAGTTGATTTTGTTTGTGTGTTGAACAAACTGGAGTTTCTTGTTCTTGTTTAGGATTCATTGATGATCGCCAGGGACACTTCGTTAAGTATGACATTAATGCTTGCACGTCGGCGGTTGGGGGAGCTAATAAAACTGGAAATTTGTTTGATATTCCTGTGTTAAAATTTTGATGGTGAGTTACGAACATGTTTGCAATGATTATATGCTAGTGGTGAGTCATACGTTTCATTTCACAATCCTTGGATGTGATCCAAACGGAATCGATTCCAACCCGTGAAGTGCAGCGGGTGCGCTTATTTTGAGTTGGAATCAAATCTGACCCGTGGATGTATCGAGTTGGTGTCGACCCTAATCATTGTTGTCGGGTTACAATCATGTTCGTCATAGTTTGTTCTATATACGGTGCCGATAACAACTATTCGTTGCATTTTGGTCCTCCGCCAACAATTTCCTCAGATTTATTTCCTTGTTCCTTACCATTTTCATTAGTGGGTGCCTTTTTTTTGTTTTCCGTTTTGGGATATGACGATGACGAGGTGCTTGCTGCTTGGATCGTATCCTTCGTTGTGCTTTTATCGGAAACAACTTCTTCTTTCACTGAAAATGCTACACGTTAATTAATGAAATCACTCCTACAAATATTGTCTTACCAATGGTTTCCGTTTTTGTCTTTGACGGTTTGATGACGGTTTTAAAATCTGCAATTGGTCGGCTTGACTTCGGTTGGACTATATTGCACGCTGAAAATAATTGCATACATTTAACAATCGCACATGTAAACAATGCAATGCAATCTTACCTTTTTTTTTAGTTCCAGGTTCATTTTCCTTCTCCAAAATATTTCGGGATCTTTTTCCAGATGCAGGAATCTTCTTACCTCTACCGTACTGCGCCACGTTGTTTTGGTTCATTTTCGGAATCTATATCCAACGCAAAAACATATCAGCCAAATTGTTGAGAACAAACAAAACAAAGTGGACATTGTTACACTTACCGTATCTAATATATTTCTGTTATTTGAATGATTTAGAAACACATCAACTACTAGATCCACTTCAACACTTTGTTTGCATTACAAACTGACAGCTCGCGTACGTTCCGTGTACGGGTCGGGGGTTGTGGTTGTGTGAGTGAGCGAATTTTCGTTCTCATCGCAACCACTGCATGAATTCACAAATACAGACGCATGCACGGTGAAGAGACATCGCATGATACATATCACACGTTGCTGCAACACGACTATGTCGCGTCATTCAAACTATCCGTTAAGCCTGAAAAGTGCTTCTATCGGATCGTCTAATCGGGCGCCATTTAATCAATCCGTTAGCGAAAAGTCGCATGGATTTTGGTACCGGGGATGGCTCATGCGTTTATGCAAGGTGCGAGGATGCCGAGGGGAATATTAAAATATCTTTGCTTGCGTCGAAATCTAGAGTAGCTCCATTGAAGCGTATAAGCCTGCCTCGATTAGAACTCTGCGGTGCCGTATTAGGGGCTCATCTGTACGAACACATTGCCAAAGCCATTCAGCTTACTGTGCAGTCAGTACATTTCTGGTCCGATTCCAGTATTACACTACATTGGATCGGAGCAGCTCCAAATACCTGGAAAACATATGTGGCAAATAGAGTAGCAGACATTCAACAATGTACGAAGGGCCACACGTGGAGGCATGTACCTGGACAGCAGAACCCGGCTGATCTCGTTTCACGAGGCATGACGGCACCCGATTTTATAAAAAGCAGCATTTGGCTCGCCGGGCCAGCTTGGCTGGCGCTACCTTCCACTGAATGGCCTACGTCTGAACCTCTAGTACCGACCGACATCGAAAAGGAAACGCGCTTGTTAGTTGCTGTGGCCAGCGCATCGCCTGCAGTTAACCCTTGGTTCAAAAGGTGGTCATCATACTCCCAATTACTGCACATTATTGCATACTGCAAGCGATTTATAAAGAATCTAAGGCTGAAGGCGAGAACGAAACCTTCTTGTGATCCTGTATCCATCGTACTGACACCCGAGCAGAATGAGGAGGCAAAGGTATTTCTAGTCAAGATTGCTCAAGACGATGCGTTCCGAAACGAAATTTCATCCCTTCGGAACGGACAACCTATAAAGAAAAATTCGTCGATTAGAAATCTCAACCCGTTTTTGGACAACCAAGGTGTGCTTAGAGTCGGAGGAAGGTTAAACTTAGCTGATTTGCCGTTCCAGTCAAAGCATCCTGCTCTCCTTCCAAATGGACATCCGTTTACACGCAACGTAGTGGTTCACTATCACTGGAAACTTCTTCACGCTGGAGGGCGAAATCTCATAAGCAACATAAGAGAGGAGTTTTGGCCGTTGGATGCTCGACGGTTAGTCAGAAGCATATCGCGGGAGTGTTTCCGGTGTTTTCGGTCGGACCCTTTAATCGCATGCCAGCGAATTGGATAACTACCCGCATCCAGAGTGACCCCTAGCCGGCCTTTCAGCAATGTGGGTATCGACTACGCCGGCCCATTTTACTTAAAACCGGTACACAGAAGAGCAGCCGCCTGCAAGGCTTATCTCTGCCTTTTTGTATGTTTCGCTACAAAGGCGGTACATCTCGAGTTGGTATGTGACTTGTCTACATCAGCTTTTTTAGCAGCTCTACGAAGATTCATTGCTCGCCGTGGTAAGCCGTGTCACATACACTCGGATAATGGAAAAAACTTCGAAGGAGCTAGTAACGAGATAACAGAATTGGCATCGCTCATCGCTAGAAAGGAAGAAGAACAGCAAGTGAATCAGTTCTGCACGTCCCAAGGGATATCATGGCACTTTAATCCCCCAAGGGCTCCTCATTTCGGCGGGCTATGGGAATCTGCAGTGAAGGTAGCTAAAAGGCATCTGTATCGTACCCTCGGTGCATCTCGTTTGTCATTTGAAGATTTTTATACGGTACTAACGCAAATCGAAGCGGTCATGAACTCGCGACCGTTGCTTCCTCTTTCAGAAAATCCCGATGAACTGGCGGCGCTAACTCCGGGCCATTTTCTGATCAGCACCTCCATGCAAGCACTTCCCGAATCTAACTTGTGTGACGTTCCCTTAAACCGGTTGGAGCACTATTGGAAGCTACAAGCCTACGTGCAGCGTTTCTGGGTCCACTGGAAAGGCGAATATTTACAAGAGCTGCAAAAGGATACGGTGGGACATGAACCGAATCCTCAGTTCACGATCGGCAGGATGGTCATTCTCATCGATGAACTGTTACCCGCAACCCGATGGCCTTTGGCACGTATTGTGGAAACGCATGCTGGAAGGGACGGAATAACGAGAGTAGTAACTGTGCGCACCAGTAAGGGTATATACAAACGTCCCATCACAAAAATATGTCTGCTACCGATACCATCTTCAATAGACGACGCAGCTTCAGAGCAGGTTGATTGAACATAGTGAAATTGATAGGAGAATAGTTATCAACACTGAATGCACGTGCAGCAGTCTGTATTTTTGTTTGCACCGTTCTGACGGGAGTTTGTTGTGTTGTGCTTGTTCCGGTAGCAATCGATTTGTTGATATGCCATATCAAGGGGGGGGAGGATGTTTATACACAAGAGTTAGGAGCTGAGGCAGCTGCAATGCTATAATTAGCGAATATTATAACTAGCGAATTGAACCATAAGAGATGATAATGCTATAATTAGAGTGCCATAATTTGGCGGCCATCAACGCGTTGGTTGGTGTGCGTGAGAGGGCAACAGCAGAAAGGTGATCGCCCGAACAGCGGGAACTTTCTTCCACGAACGGCAACGGCAGCGATCGGACGCGCGCGCAATCCGCTTAGTTTTTAAGTTGTTTGTTAAAATAAAATTAAACATAAAAAATACCGCAACGTCCAACCCTAGACTGATCACAGACTTTCCTTGAGGGTGATATTGTCGAAAAAACTGTATGTGCTGTCTCTCTCTACATACACATCTTCCACGTCGTCATCCGCGATTTCGACGTTATCATCCAGCAAACAATTCTCAGCATTTGCATCCAATACTGCATCACTATGGCCAACATCTTCACCAGCACGGAATGCATCTTGAGATTGATGATCTTTTTCGGCAAAGCTGTTAGAATCTATTTGAGCTGGGCTGTTGCTTGATGGTTCGTCTGAGAAATATTATGAATTTCATAATATGTTTGCAAAACAGTATAATATTATTGACGAGTAGATTCAATAACAACCGCATGGGTTATTAGGAGCCGTCGTAGTTGTTCAAAACCGGCCGCAACAGCCGACAAACGGCTCCGAACGGTTCCAAATGGCTCCAAACGGCTTCAGACAGCTCCCACGGTTCCGACGGCGACAACTACAGTCTACCGGCATAGCTGCCCACTAGCGGCTTCAGCCGGCTCAGACCGGAACTGTCAGTTTGATGCAGCGGGAATCAGGGCCGGAATGGAAACGTTCGGAAGCGCTTCGCAGTCCTCGGTACGATTTGGGGAACTTATCACTAATTTATGTATAAATAAGTAACTTTCCTTCAACGTTTAGATTCAGCATAGCAGATATTCCACTTGGACCAGCAATTTGAGTTTGCCGCCACTACTCTTCAGCTTCGCGGTCCAATTCTTCCATAATTTTCCTGCTTCTTTTCGAGAGAGTGCCATCTCGACGCATTTTTTTTGAGGCCATATCTGGATCCTATAACAATATACGGTTTATAAACTGAAAAAGAAAAAAAAACACCAGCAATCATCACACTTTACACAACTTACCTGCTAGTTTAAACCAATTTAACGTCTACGCTTGCGCACACACTGACACTATAAGTCTTAATAAGACCTATTAAGGTTAACTGCACTTATATACGCGGTAAGCACAAGCCAATTAAACTATACTTTATAGAAATAATATAAGTTTAACAGGATAAATCACTTCAGCATTTCACCAAACCAAACCAAGCCAATTTTTGTCAACACTGATATCTGTCAAACGAGGGAGGCGAACCGCAGATGAAGAAAACAACTTTTATCACTATGGGACAGCTTCAATACTTGTCCAATTTTTTAGAATAGTTTTGTGTACAACTTTAAATTGCCAGGAAAAGAAAAGATTTAAAACACAACACACATTTATTGAATCATTATCACTCTTAAATTAATCGAAAATTATTGTGTGTTGGATTAAATATAATTAAATTTAGCTTATCAGTTTTATTTCTGTTTTGCCAATTATAACTATGATCCGCCCATAGTTTCTTTCGCTCTCTCATCAGACTGAAAATTTTACCAACACCGCAAATGTGGAAGCATTGCGGCATGAAGTAGGTTGGTAAGGCATGGCGGAGTGAGAGCGAGGATCTCACACACAGATCCCTCCCAACAATGGCACTCAAATTCTCTCATTTTCTCATGCCCTCTCTGTCACATTCGTAGCTCGATCTCCTTCTTCTGGGACTTAGCGTTCTGAGCATGCGGTTTTTGCAACGGCCATTTCGTGCCGCTTCGATCTCATCACCTTCTCTCCCCTCCCACCCCCCTTTTTGATCCACACTTTGGGGCTTGCAAATTTTTGACATGTCAAATGAGAGTGAAGCCAAAATGTAAACAGCAAGTGTTTGCGTGTGCGGCGATCTTGTGAGTATTTTGTGCAAATTATGTAATATTTCTTATAAAAAACGTTTTGTTTTGTAGATTAAACATAAAACTAACCACGACAGTATTATTTAGTTGTGGTGGAAGCCAAAAAATAGCTTGGAGCATTCAATAAAGCAGGATGAAATTTTTAACCTTCAAGCACGACGCTGACGCTGAGGTAAGGTGTGCTTGTGTTTAATTTCGATGATTGTTTCATTTTAGGATGTGATTTGTGCCATATAACCTTTTCTGACGGGGATTCTTTAGTCGACATCGTCTGCAGCTGTTAAGCGGTGCAGAGGAAGGGGCTCGCTACGACCCTTCCCACACCCGGACGCTTTTTCCGGGGATGAAGGAAATGTTCCCGGTGGGTTGAACTTGTTCTGTTTTAATTGACTGGTTTTAATGTAGGTGACCTTTCTCCCGGTAGGCTATATGCGCAAAATCTAACGGTAACCCGTGTTGTGAACGAATCGGCATATGCGGTGCCGGACACTGTGGAAATTGTACACAACGGGACGATGTCCAGGCACGACACAAGAGTACGATTACATGCAACTGATCTGCTGCAAGGAAAGGATTTCGACGTGTGGAACAAGGATGTGCTGAATGCGTTCCTGATCGATATCACGTGGATAATTCTACTGCGACTATAAGGGATACTTGCTGGATTGTATTCGTGACAGGGCCGGCCAGAAGGGTGTGGGCAAGTTGACGGAAATTGTCGCAATGTACCATAGCGTTCCGGTGATGCCAAAAGACGAAGCAGACTTCTCCAGCTACTTATCCACGCCGAAGGATGAACGTGCTCAGGGCAGCAAACAACTCGCCGGAGCACGGAGCGCGAAAGGCATCGTACGCGCAAGGCTTCATGCTGCTGCGCGAAGCGGATGTATGGCGTTGCTTCCTTGTACTTAAACATATACATCTTTGAGTAAGTACGCTTTGGGGACCGTTATTCCAAGCTTATAATTGTGAAAATATATTTAATATAAATTTCAGGTTGTATGAGTCCCGTAAATGGTCATGCCACTTGAAAACATACGTTCCCATTAGACCTCATCAATAGATCATCTAATAAACGACGGCGCTGTATTGAAAGCGGTTCATGGTAGACCTCAAAACTGGTTAGCACTTGATAAAAAGGTAAGCAAGTGAGTATTCGACAAACGTGCATGTGACCATCTCTGTTCTGTAAAAGTTATTCACAAAGTATGATAACTATGAAGTATCATAATTATGGTAATAATCTTAAAGCTAACTTTGCTACTTATTCATTGCACCAGTTCAATCAATTATGAATATAAAAATTGGTATGTTAAAGGAAAATTACTCATAGAAACTTTTTATAACTTAAACTCCATAATATTTTATATTTACTGATATCCACATTATTTAGAATAATTCATACAACTACCTTAAGCCAAAAAATCAATTACTATCAACATTTACTAGCATTTATGAATTCGCTTATATTTTTCAATTGACTAATAGTTCAGCAACAATCAAAAATAAAAAAAAAACCTTATCAATATCAACAAATTCAAAGCAAAAAAATCGTCAAAGGAACATTATTGAACTCTATCTTATTTATCTAATTCTTCTTCTTCTTTCTTGAAAACGTACCACGACTGACACTTTTCACAATGCCTTTCGCTTGGGCAGCTGATTGCGAATTTTTAAATTTCTTTATAAAAAAATCCTCAACAATAGAATCCTCTAAAGCCCTTCCTGCTCCTCCGACAACAGCAAATAGACGGAGGATATTAGAATATTTCCTGAATTCTACCTTAGGCCCGTTGCCTCCCCGTCCACTCCAACTGCAATCTACTATAAATATCCTATTAAATAATAGGTAAAGAACGCGATGCATTCTGCTCTTTGCGTTTGATGCTTTTACCTTCTTCATAAGCCATCCTTTTAAATTATTGAAGCGCTCTGCTGACGCTATGCTTTCTTCTAAGTCATCTAGACCGATCTTGGTTGAAACCAAAGCGAACAAAAAGTATTCTTCATCTTCCATATGCCCATCATCATTTTGGGTTGGTTCAACTTGGCTTTGGCTTTGAGTTTTTAAAATATCGTCCTGTTTCATTCGCACGTCCATCACTGCATTCAAAACTGTCCTTATATCTTTTTTATTTTCCTGCGCTAGTTCTACACAAGGACACTTCTGGGAACTACTCGTCGAAGCATCGGGAGCTCGTCCGACGTTTGATGTCATGATTATCTAAAATAATAGGTACAGGTAAAATCAACTAATTTGTTATGATTTCGATGTATTAACGCTTTGATTCCTTCACTTACAGATTTACCGGAAGCCGAACAACTATTTCACTAACTAATACGAGCTGGAATAGGAAAAAACGTAAATCCGGAACTGATTTTTAGCTACTCAAAACGACGCCACTTGTCGACTTGTTATTGTTCAATAAAACGCATGCAAACCAAATACCTTTGTTGTTTCATTTTGACAGCAGTTGGAATGGGTCGACCCCCATTGTGTGGACTCGCATCAATACGGCTACACCGTGACGTCACTGAGCGCCTGTTCATATTGGGCTTGTTCTCTGAGTGACGTTTATACCAATAAGCCGAGAACAAGCCGAGAACAAGCCCAAGAAATTTCATACAAATTCTCTCTGAGATTGTTGAGAGGGATGTAACAATAACCCCCCTCTCAACAATCTCAGAGAGAGTTTGTATGGAAACCGCCACAGCTTCTTCTCTGCTTAAACTCTGCTTGTTGGTATAAGCAGAACTCAGAGAAGAAGCTTAAAATGAACCGGCGCTCAGTAACGTCACGGATCTCACTGAATCCCGTCCAAAGAATATTCTATTCCAACCAAGGTGTATATATTTAGAAGGTTGAGTTATTTAGAGCAATTTGACATTTCTCAACATGACACTTCTCTTCCATGGTCCTCGCGGGGTAGGAGGAGGTGGGGAAGAACAAAACAAGGAAGGGGGTGTGGATGTTGGTGTTCGAGCATTATTTACGTTCAAAGCTTTTGGTTCCTTCGTGCAGTTCGGCTGGTGTTTATTTGATCTCTGTTGACTTTGAATTGAAATTGCTAGGAAGTGTGTTTTCGTTGGTTATTTTTTAGTTATAGTGGAATAGAATTATCGCTTTATATCGTTCTTAGGTTTTCGGATAAGTGATAATAGCTATAACTTGCTTAGATGTGTAGATTCTTTATGAACCGCATCAACAGTTCTTTGAATTAAATTTTTGCTCATAATTTGTTTGGATTTTTGTGCCTTTTTCCAGTTATTTTCAATTAAGTTAGTTAGGTTTTTAGTCTTTTAAGATTTACGTTAAGTGTAGTTTTATTTAATTTCAAAAGAACTTAAAATTTTTCAATTTTTATCATGCCTGTTCCGTGTTCCGTTTCATTGTGTGGTAACAATCCACGCAATGTAAAGAAACGTGCATTGGAAATTTCTTTCCACATTTTTCCAAACTATGACCCTCTTCGACATGCATGGGTTCAGTTTTGTAACCGGGAAGAAAATTGGGAACCTTCGAAAAGGGACGTTATTTGCTCAGCACACTTTCAAGAAAGCGATTTTCAAATGCCTGAGAGCGGTATTGTTGGAGGTAAAGTGCTTAGAAGAACTCTTTTTCCTAACGGTAAGTTTTTATTAGCTCATTTTCCTAATGATTATACAACTAACATTTTATGTTTCTGTTGGCTTTTAGCGATTCCATCAATACACTCTGTATTATCATCTGAAATAGAGAATCGGGAAGAGGTTTCTTCTGAAAATTTTGTTCCTTCAACTTCCGACACTTTATTGGTAAGTGATGTTGCGAACATACCACAAAACACCAGCACAGCGTTTTTAAAAGAAAATATAAAATTGCGAGAGGCAAAAAAAAGGCTAAAAGCCACATTGAGCCACATTGCTTCTGAAAATTATCAGCTAAAAAAAAAGTACAGGACCTAGAAAAGGAATTAAATTCAATTAAAAATAGTAGTATCCCACCGAGCGATCTAATCCCCAAAATGAAGAACATGTTGAAATCTACTCTAACTTCAAATCAAGTTGATTTGATAATAGGGGAGAAAAAGCGTGTTAGATGGACAAAGGAGGAAGTCAGCCGTGCTCTGACATTGAGGTATTTTGGAAAAAAGGCATACGATTACGTAAAAGATGATTTAAAAATATATTTACCATCACCCTCCACTTTGCAAAAATATGCCAGAACCTTTAAGTTGCGTGAAGGTATCCTAGAAGACGTTTTAGTTTTCATGGGTAATTTTGTTAGTTCTTTGAGCAGTAGGGATGCCGAGTGTATTCTTAGTTTTGATGAGATGAAGATCAAAAACGTAATGGAATATGATCCGTCGGCAGATGAGGTTATTGGCCCATATAATTATATACAGGTAGTAATGGCCAGAGGCTTGTTCAAGAATTGGAAGCAACCAATCTATATTGGTTTTGATAAAAAAATGACGAAAGAAATTCTCATGAATATTATAATTAAATTGGATGAGAAGAAAATTAACGTTGCTGGAATTGAGAGTGATAACTGCTCAAGCAATATTAGTTGTTGGAGAGACCTCGGTGCTCATGATTATACTAAACCATACTTCGAGCACCCAATTACAAAAAAAAATATTTATGTATCGCCAGACGCGCCGCATTTGCTTAAATTATTGCGAAATTGGTTTATTGATCATGGGTTTGTATTTAACGGAACAATTGTCACTGCACAACCTTTGCGCGATCTAGTGGAAGGCAGATTAGGAGCGGAGATAACTCCTCTTTTTAAATTAAACACAGGACATTTGGAACTATCTAGTCAAGAACGCCAAAATGTACGCAGAGCAGCAGAACTGTTGTCTCGAACTACAGCTGTATCATTAAGACGATATATGCCAAAAGAAAAAGAGTTAGCTGACATTATAGAAATGGTAGATTTATGGTTCAGTGTATCCAACTCATTCCATCCCAATGCCAAATTGCATTACAAAAGATCGTATACTGCTAGTGAAGACCAACTAAAAGCTTTAGATGACATGTTTAATTTTATCGCAAACATGGTAGTTGTAGGCAAAAAAAATATGCAAGTATTTCAAAAAAGTATATTAATGCAGATTAATTCTTTAAAAATGCTGTTTGTCGACATGAAAGCAAAGCACGATATCAACTATTTATCCACGCATAAGGTAAGATCATAAAAAATGTTTAAATAATTACACCAACCAATTTAAATAATGGTTTTTATCGTTTTCGTTCGTATCTTTTCAGCTTAATCAAGACCTATTAGAAAACTTTTTTTCTCAGTTGAGACAAAAAGGTGGTACGTATGACCATCCATCTCCTTTAAATTGTATATACAGAATACGTCTAATGATTCTGGGGAAATCGCCAAGCGTATTGAAATCGGTTACAGATAATGAAAACAACAAAAAAAATATTGAGCCTGATGTATTTGTCACATCAGCTGATTTTGAAAATGAAACAGACCAGCTAAATGAAATATGCGTTAGTCAAGAACACTACGTATCAGCTACCATATTTCATGAAGCTGAGATTGTTCCTTCCCTTCCGGATTTTGATGCGACAGACGCAGACGATGAGTTTAGCGCAACAAATTTTGATTCACTGTTTACTTTAAATGAACAGGAGAAGGATGGCCTTGAATATATAATAGGCTATATTGGTTGAAAATTTAGGGATAAATATTCATATTAAGGACAATATACGTGTAATTTGACAGAGGACCATTGCTACAGTCAACCACAGTCTTATGTTGAACACATATCGGCTGGAGGTTTATACAAGCCATCCGCTAGCTTCCTTGACCAAGGATTGAAAATGGAGGAAATTTTTCAAAGAACTCACAAGGATGGAAAACTGATTCAAAGTAAACGAATTGTAAATACATTTACAGACCTCCTCCAAACACATTTTCCTGATTTCCCAATAGAAATTCTAAAAACATTTGCTAAACTTAGAATAATCATGAGAATGAGATTCCTCAATATAAAAAAAGAGGAAATACGAAGGAACAAAAAAAGAAAGACACCAATGGAAAGACAAGCGGCTAAAAAATTTAGAAGAATAGTGAATTAGTCGTTGTATGCATGGCAAACTGTTGCTCATTTTATTTATTTATTTATTTATTTATTTTTGTTCTTGTAACTTTGATTTTAGTTTTGTTAACTGTTACTTAGTTCTGTTTTTTGATATTATTTATGTTAACTTATTATTTAGAATGGCATCATTCTTGATAGCTTTATTGGAACAAACTGTGATATTTTATTAATAGATTACAAAACTCATTAATTTAAAAGATCCTGTGCTAAAATACTGTGGTAGTCCCTAGCTGGTGGAGTAATCGGAACCGGCTGGAGCTGCTGGAATCTTTACAAACTTTCTAAACTATTTGATGTAGTGTGACCTCAAAACGTATCACCGAAGTTAGTGTAATGCCGTTGGCATTTATATTTTGGTATTAAGTATAGACAAAATATAGTATTAAGTGCAACTTAATACAGCACTAAAAATAATAACCAAAATTAGAGCCGGTCTGAAAGTATATACGATACACCCGCTGGCTCCAAAAAGCCCGGACGTGTATGACTACAATACAAGTAAGAAATGGCTATCTGGTTGTGTCATACAGTAATCTGTGAAGACTTTATAAGCAAACATGACCTCGCAGAGAAGTAAGAAGAGCACAGGCGGAAATAATGTCAAAGTCTATATGTATAGATATATACAGAGTGCAGAGAAACATACTATACTAACTGAACTATATCACACCAAAGACATTACACTAACCTAAGTTACACGTAAATATGTCGATCTGTATTATTCATTTTAGAATATTTGTAACGCTGTCATCGGCTCCGAACGGTTTATACTATTCCTACGTGTTGGTAGAATTTCGCTAACCTTCCAAAGTAGCTTTCGATTGTGGTATTATAACACGGGTACGGAGGTAGTTATCATTTAAATATAGTCTATTAAAAGTAAAATTTCATCAAACTGGATATTGCTGTAGGCGGAGTAAAACGCCGCAAGATTCTTATAATGAACTATATGCAACGAAAACGAACAAAATAAGTACAAGCTACCTTTCTAGTCTGACCGTTGTGATATGATACATGTTAATCATAAAGTGCTGAACTTGTAGCTATACATTAGATTTCAAACGTAGGATTTATTAAATTAAAAAAAAACAGGTATTGTCCTGTTTTGTGAACGAACTCAAATTGAAAGGTAACAATACTACAAATAAATTATTTTTTCGAATCAGATCGAATTCCAAAACCAAATGTTTATGTCTACAATTCATTACTTTCACTTCTGAGATATAAATACTGTAAGTATATGTTTCGTCTTTGTTTGGGGGTGATGAAGGGTTATAAAAATATATAATGGAAATTTAAACTCACGTCGATCGGGTGCGCGGAATAAGCACAAATGCATTGATTTCTTTTGAGAATTATATCATCTCCAATTATTCTTTCCTGAACGGAAGTTTCCGTTTACTTCTTTTTGTACTATTTGGCTACCATTTGTGTGTTAATGACTATTGCTTTCGGTCGATCGAGTTTGTGTTCTGATATACCATTGCATCCCTCTCATTATCTGTATATACTCTACGCTCAAGAAAGAATGTGTTTCTGCGTATAATAAAGCGTTTTTTTCACTGCACGTTTTTATCTGTAAAGAAGTAAAGAAAAAACTTGAAAGAACAAATAAAAGGAACTATCTGTCGATTTAAGCGAGATAGAAACCACTCACCGGAAGGAGATCACTGTTTTCACACCACCAACCGAAATATCACAATGTAGGATACCAATCTGCAGCGCCACTGGTCTTCAATCAATACCGGGTAAAAATACATTAGCAGTATAAAACTGCTTCTACGTAACCATGCAATGACGATAACAATATTGGTGGATGCTTAAGCTTTAACCAGGAAATTACATAAAACCTTTAAAGATGGGAAATATACAGTTCATTTGTAGCAAAACAGACGAAACCGTTGGAGAGCTAAAAGAGAAGAAAGAATGACTGATGAACTGAAATATTAACACGGAAGCTACTTGCGGATAATGGCTTTGTGTGGCTGGAAAATCGTTCTGGTCCTTAAGTTGGGTCAACAGATACGTTCGGTGGCCAAATCGAACTAGGTAGCTGTAGTAGACGAAGGTGCGAGACCATGAGCAGTTTCGGAAACTCTTGCAGCAGCTCAAGCCGCAAAGCGGTTTTAACACAGGCTACGTGATAAGCTGGCGAAATTTTAACCTATTTCAACGGGAAATCGTCGTTCATGTGATCGATTAGGTCGAATGATGGATAAATAAAATCACAAGTTAATTAAAATGAACTGAACCGAAATTATTCATCGGCTGCTTGTTTCTTCTTGTTTTGGGCGAACCATGCGAGCTTGTAAACAAACATTGACAGGTCTCCCCCACAATGGCGCCCAGAAAAAGCTATAAAAATCAACCTTCTAAATATATACACCTTGGTTCCAACCCAACAAGCAATTTGACATGTCGGCCGACGTCGGATGTGTGCAAATTTGCCCAGTAGGTTTGTATCAAGATTGGAGTCAAATGGCAGTACCCGTCCGGCAAAATGAGTGTATTTTTTGAGTGATTTGAGTGACGCTGTCGAAATACAGTGTCTCTTCGACGAATGAGTTACACCCTCGCGCGAGCCCTCCCCCTCCCCACCCGTAACGCACGGTGCGCTCTGCAGTTCTCAATGTGTTCTTTCGAGCCATGCTACCAACACATGTAAAGATAGTTGTTTCTTTCGTTTTTCGTTTTCTTTCATGCACTTATTCTAAAACTAAACACAAACACTGTCATTTTTTATTACATTAAACACTTTATTGAAACATAAAGTACACACTAAAGTACACATTTAGAATCCAATGACGTCATACCGGGTCGAGCCAGGCTGCGGGAAACTTGTCGACAATCTGCGTTGACTCTGTTCAGCAAATTCTTACCTGTGGATCCACGCACTGCATGTGCGTCTGTGCACACTGTTTATTCACTGCACACTTCACCAAAACACACCGGCGCACGAGACTTATAACGAAATGCGCATCAATGCACAAACACTGCGCGCGGGACTTTGAATAAAACACGCACAACCATCTCCGGCAAAGCGTCGCGCTGTACTGGTGGTTTTGCACGCGTACGAGGGGGGGACATACGGAGCGATGGTTCGATGCTGTAGTGTAAGCGAGACAACACGATGTGACGAGCAGCTCCAAGTTGAGCTCGCTGAAAGAAGACACACACACATTCACAGACGGCTCGTCAAAGCACGGTATTTGTATTGGTGTTAGTGAAGCGCGCGTGTAAAACAGAATGCCAACTCTCATCGCAGCGCGCTTCTCCGTGCTTCCTCAAGCTTCCTCATACCCCTCGGCCTGAATCACTCAAAATTTGGGGTCTCATTGTTTGCGTGGTCCCCTCCCAACAATGGCACTCAAATTCTCTCATTTTCTCATGCCCTCTCTGTCACATTCGTAGCTCGATCTCCTTCTTCTGGGACTTAGCGTTCTGAGCATGCGGTTTTTGCAACGGCCATTTCGTGCCGCTTCGATCTCATCACCTTCTCTCCCCTCCCACCCCCCTTTTTGATCCACACTTTGGGGCTTGCAAATTTTTGACATGTCAAATGAGAGTGAAGCCAAAATGTAAACAGCAAGTGTTTGCGTGTGCGGCGATCTTGTGAGTATTTTGTGCAAATTATGTAATATTTCTTATAAAAAACGTTTTGTTTTGTAGATTAAACATAAAACTAACCACGACAGTATTATTTAGTTGTGGTGGAAGCCAAAAAATAGCTTGGAGCATTCAATAAAGCAGGATGAAATTTTTAACCTTCAAGCACGACGCTGACGCTGAGGTAAGGTGTGCTTGTGTTTAATTTCGATGATTGTTTCATTTTAGGATGTGATTTGTGCCATATAACCTTTTCTGACGGGGATTCTTTAGTCGACATCGTCTGCAGCTGTTAAGCGGTGCAGAGGAAGGGGCTCGCTACGACCCTTCCCACACCCGGACGCTTTTTCCGGGGATGAAGGAAATGTTCCCGGTGGGTTGAACTTGTTCTGTTTTAATTGACTGGTTTTAATGTAGGTGACCTTTCTCCCGGTAGGCTATATGCGCAAAATCTAACGGTAACCCGTGTTGTGAACGAATCGGCATATGCGGTGCCGGACACTGTGGAAATTGTACACAACGGGACGATGTCCAGGCACGACACAAGAGTACGATTACATGCAACTGATCTGCTGCAAGGAAAGGATTTCGACGTGTGGAACAAGGATGTGCTGAATGCGTTCCTGATCGATATCACGTGGATAATTCTACTGCGACTATAAGGGATACTTGCTGGATTGTATTCGTGACAGGGCCGGCCAGAAGGGTGTGGGCAAGTTGACGGAAATTGTCGCAATGTACCATAGCGTTCCGGTGATGCCAAAAGACGAAGCAGACTTCTCCAGCTACTTATCCACGCCGAAGGATGAACGTGCTCAGGGCAGCAAACAACTCGCCGGAGCACGGAGCGCGAAAGGCATCGTACGCGCAAGGCTTCATGCTGCTGCGCGAAGCGGATGTATGGCGTTGCTTCCTTGTACTTAAACATATACATCTTTGAGTAAGTACGCTTTGGGGACCGTTATTCCAAGCTTATAATTGTGAAAATATATTTAATATAAATTTCAGGTTGTATGAGTCCCGTAAATGGTCATGCCACTTGAAAACATACGTTCCCATTAGACCTCATCAATAGATCATCTAATAAACGACGGCGCTGTATTGAAAGCGGTTCATGGTAGACCTCAAAACTGGTTAGCACTTGATAAAAAGGTAAGCAAGTGAGTATTCGACAAACGTGCATGTGACCATCTCTGTTCTGTAAAAGTTATTCACAAAGTATGATAACTATGAAGTATCATAATTATGGTAATAATCTTAAAGCTAACTTTGCTACTTATTCATTGCACCAGTTCAATCAATTATGAATATAAAAATTGGTATGTTAAAGGAAAATTACTCATAGAAACTTTTTATAACTTAAACTCCATAATATTTTATATTTACTGATATCCACATTATTTAGAATAATTCATACAACTACCTTAAGCCAAAAAATCAATAACTATCAACATTTACTAGCATTTATGAATTCGCTTATATTTTTCAATTGACTAATAGTTCAGCAACAATCAAAAATAAAAAAAAAACCTTATCAATATCAACAAATTCAAAGCAAAAAAATCGTCAAAGGAACATTATTGAACTCTATCTTATTTATCTAATTCTTCTTCTTCTTTCTTGAAAACGTACCACGACTGACACTTTTCACAATGCCTTTCGCTTGGGCAGCTGATTGCGAATTTTTAAATTTCTTTATAAAAAAATCCTCAACAATAGAATCCTCTAAAGCCCTTCCTGCTCCTCCGACAACAGCAAATAGACGGAGGATATTAGAATATTTCCTGAATTCTACCTTAGGCCCGTTGCCTCCCCGTCCACTCCAACTGCAATCTACTATAAATATCCTATTAAATAATAGGTAAAGAACGCGATGCATTCTGCTCTTTGCGTTTGATGCTTTTACCTTCTTCATAAGCCATCCTTTTAAATTATTGAAGCGCTCTGCTGACGCTATGCTTTCTTCTAAGTCATCTAGACCGATCTTGGTTGAAACCAAAGCGAACAAAAAGTATTCTTCATCTTCCATATGCCCATCATCATTTTGGGTTGGTTCAACTTGGCTTTGGCTTTGAGTTTTTAAAATATCGTCCTGTTTCATTCGCACGTCCATCACTGCATTCAAAACTGTCCTTATATCTTTTTTATTTTCCTGCGCTAGTTCTACACAAGGACACTTCTGGGAACTACTCGTCGAAGCATCGGGAGCTCGTCCGACGTTTGATGTCATGATTATCTAAAATAATAGGTACAGGTAAAATCAACTAATTTGTTATGATTTCGATGTATTAACGCTTTGATTCCTTCACTTACAGATTTACCGGAAGCCGAACAACTATTTCACTAACTAATACGAGCTGGAATAGGAAAAAACGTAAATCCGGAACTGATTTTTAGCTACTCAAAACGACGCCACTTGTCGACTTGTTATTGTTCAATAAAACGCATGCAAACCAAATACCTTTGTTGTTTCATTTTGACAGCAGTTGGAATGGGTCGACCCCCATTGTGTGGACTCGCATCAATACGGCTACACCGTGACGTCACTGAGCGCCTGTTCATATTGGGCTTGTTCTCTGAGTGACGTTTATACCAATAAGCCGAGAACAAGCCGAGAACAAGCCCAAGAAATTTCATACAAATTCTCTCTGAGATTGTTGAGAGGGTCCCTTCGACCAATGAGTTACACACTCACGCGAGCCCTCCCCCACCCGACCCGTAACGCACGGTGCGCTCTGCAGTTCTCAATGTGTTTGTGTTCTTTCGAGCCATGCTACGAACACATGTAAAGATAGTTGTTTCTTTCGTTTCTCGTTCGTTTCGTTCTTTCATGAATAGACACGATCGCAACTTATGCGCACTTATTCTAAAAGCAAACACAAACACGGTCATTTTTGGTTACATTAAACACTTTATTGAAACCTAATGTAAACTTTCGTCACACATTTCGAACCTAACAAAAACACACATCATGTCATCGTCATGCTAAGTACCTCCATCCAGCAAACACATATCTGTGAATAAATGGATCCTTACCTGTCCATGCCCGCACTGCATATGCGTCTGTACACACTGTTTTTTTACTTCACACTTTATCAAAACACACCAGCGCACGAGACTTTGAACGAAATGCGCATCAACGCACAAACACTGCGCGCGGGACTTAGAACAAAACACGCACAACCATCTCCGACAAAGCGTTGCGCTGTACTGGTGGTTTTGTACGCGTAGGAGGGGGGACATACGGAGCGATGGTTCGATGCTGTAGTGTAAGCGAGACAACACGATGTGACGAGCAGCTCCAGTTGTTAAGCTCGCTGAAAGAAGACTCACACATTCACAGACGGCTCGTCAAAGCACGGTATTTGTATTGGTGTTAGTGAAGCGCGCGTGTAAAACAGAATGCGAACTCTCATCGCAGCGCGTTTCTCCGTGCTTCCTCAAGCTTCCTCATACCCCTCGGCCTGAATCACTCAAAATTTGGGGTCTCATTGTTTGCGTGGTAGGTTTTGACTGAATTGAGTGGCTCGAACACTCACGGTAACTCATTTTTCATCTTGGCGGTTTTGCTTTGGCGGTGTGTTTGTATGTGTAGCTCGTGGTACCCTCTAATCCCTCCCTCCTCCTCATACTACCCCGATCGCCTTACAGTCAAATGCAGGAGAGAGCAAAAAAAATGAACAAGGCTCGCTCGCGCGCAGCCTAGCCACGGCTCGCTCACGCACAGCCTAGCCACGGCTCGCGCGTAGCTTAGCCACACCTCCTTAAATGTGTGTGTATGCGCATGTGTATGATAGTACTGTGTCGCCTGCCTGCGTTGGCTTGCTCGCTCATATGGCCCCATATGGTGGTATTATTTCGCTCACATGTATCGGCTGCTGTATGAGGAGAAGTGGGAGGAGAAGAATGAATATGAATGATCAGCTGATGGGTTTTGTTGGGGTTAAAGCTTATGCAGACGGAATGAGAAATGTACTTACTACGATCCCGATCCTGGCGATTGTTATACCTGCACGATACTGCGTAGACCATCCGGGTGTTGTGCGGCTGGCGTGTTAGGATTGCAATATAATGCATTGAGATGGATTGCATGATAGCTTGATATTTTTTTATATGTACTTTTATTGCCCTTTGGAGCAAGCAAGTACAATTGTGCACACATTTTCTGTAGAATTAGTCAATTCTTTGGCACGCATGGAAATGTTACGGAAGGAGCATTGGGCACAAAACACTGGTGGGCGCACTGGTGGGCACACAACTCACATGCATTTTTCTTGGAATTTCATTCATTGATCTACACCGAGCAAATACGGTAAGGTACTCTATCATCCACAAGGGAGGAAGGGATGGGGTAGCGAGGAAGGTTTGTTGTGCGCGTCTTTGAAAAACAGGGCACACTTGTTTTTCCTCGAATTAGTCCATTCATTGATGCATACGCTTTGCAATAAAGGGATCCCTGCGTTCAGTGCTGCATTGTGGAGCACAATTTTCGCCGAATTTTTCATTCAGCTGTCCACACGTGTCTAGGGTTTGGGGAAAAGAGACATTAGTTCCCTGATCTTAGTGTCCGTTCATTAACGATTTGACTCTCGAGCAGTGCAGTCCTACGTGCAGCCGACAGTGGGGAAAATTTTTCAAGTGTGTCATTTTTTTGCCAACAACAAGCAGGTAGGTGAGAAATAAAATTTTGTGATGTGATATTTGTTGCGCAGAAGGTAGTGCGAATTAACAACGTGTGATGTATACGTGAACTGTTTTACAGATCCCAAAATGTCTAAGGACCTAGACCCGGACTTCTGCAATTTATCAGCAACACCACCATCATCCCTTGAAGATTCTCCCACTTCAACTGCTGTACCTCCCAAGAAACGCAAAAAAAATGTTTTTATTCAACCAGGACAATCCCGTACATCCGTGCCTATATCGATCCCAGCTACTTCCACCCGCATACCACAAATCAAACGCACAATAGAACCACGAGCATCGTCGTCAAATGAACCAACCGTGCCTACCAAGCAATCGAAACTTATATTAGCTAGAACTATAGCGGAACTTGGGGCAAGTGTGCCACCTTAAGCATTTCAAGTTATAACTCATTAAAACATGTTTTTCAAAAGCCGATTTCAATCTCATAACCATTTTACATCTATTTCCTCACTTATAAATGAGTTTCGCTTGAAAAAAGTGCAAACAAAACAGTTTTTGAAATGTTTTAAAAAGGATCCAAAAAGACGTTCTTTTTTGGGCTATGGGGCAAGAGTGCCACTCGTATGGGGCAAGATGGCCATCTGGTTAAAATAACCGTATTTCTTAGATAATTGGAAATTATTACGTTTGTACCACTAGTGTATGTATTCCTACATGTATTTAGTCACCAATGAACCCTTTTTGACCACCAATTGTACCACAATATGGTTTGTTACTGTTCTGTTTTTCTGGCGTGGAATCCGCTCACAACTTGGCACACTTGCCCCAAACAGAGATGGCACACTTGCCCCAAAAGTTGTAACTTTTTTGAAATTGAATTTTTCAGTGACAAAAAAAAAAGTTTTTTTCAACTAACCCCACAAAAAATTACACGTTTTCTCAGCTATACGGTGGTGTAAATATTTTCTCGGTTGATTGTTCGCATGATTTTTGAGAGCTTATTTGGTTGGATTAAAAAATTATAATATTCTGCTCTATTTTGAAACTCAATATAAATAAGTTCAAAACAATGGGAAATATCGATTGGTCTATATGAAATTAGGCTCAGAATACTTAGTCATTGGAAAGCAACCAACTGTATACACAATTGATCATTAAACTAAAGTTTTTAAGGAAAAATGCTTGGTGGCACTCTTGCCCCGTATGGCACACTTGCCCCAAATTCCGCTACCCACCACATCCGTGCCACAGCGAAAATTACCCACGCAACCTCGTATCACAACAAAAGTTCCGGGAAAATCATCCCTTCCTCTACCGAAGAATGTTGCGCAGCATGCAAGTAAAAAATATTGTGTGTGTGTGTGTGTGTGTGTGTGTGTGTGTGTGTGAGAGAGAGAGAGAGAGAGAGAGAGAGAGAAAGAGAGACAGGGGGAGAGAATTTTGAATTTATATAAATATTTAAAAAATTATGTTTAGACGGTAATATGCAACGAAATATATTATGAATTTTGAACATGGAATACCTTATGCTTCTCTTTTTAGTTTTGAGAAAAAAAAAACAATATATTTTATCAATATATGAGGCACCGGAACGAACATGTAAATTTCACCTGTTTTGGTTTTTACCGCAACAAGTTTGAACTTTACCTCTTCAATTGGTATACGTACAGTATCGGACAGAATGATAGGACCCTAGTGTTTTCAACGTAGCATGCACCCGTTGGGACAGGTTTATGTGTGGTTTGTGTGTTTGTGTTTGTGTGTGTGTGCATGTGTGTATATATGTGTGTGTACATGTGTGTGTGTGTGTGTGTGTGTGTGTGTGTGTGTGTGTGTGTGTGTATGTATGTTTGAATTTGTATTGGTGTGTGTGTTTTTTTCACAAGTAGTTCGTTTCGGATAGATTTGTAAGTAGTTTTTTTGTGTTTTGGGTTAGGTTTTTGGTGTGATAAGCAGGACCACCGCCCTCGCGATCAGTGTGTTTTTGATATATTATTAATTTTACGGTCTTCTTTTGCCGTGGTCTTCTGAGGACGTCCGGTTGACTTGCACTTTTCGGTTGTCCAAGCGCGTTTCGGTTGTCTAAGCACATTTCGGATGTCCGAAGCGCGTTTGCGACAAAAGTGCGCGATCGTTCCATTACGAACTCGATCGTTTTGCGCTTAATGCCAGCAGCCCCCATTCGCTTTATCATATGGCGCTGATAATCGGTACAACGTTTACCTCGACCCATTGTTACTAACATTGCTTGCTTGGACCGTCAAGAACGCGCTGGTTAAAAACTTGGACACGGCTGATCCCGTGCTCTGCCTGCGTTCTACTTCTATACGCGATGAATTACATCGTTTTGGAGCAGCGAAAACATCGCATGGATAAAAACTATCAACGAGTACGCGAGTAAGCGTCTTCCCTTCAAAAACGAGAAAAGAATACTGCCGCGCTCATGAAACAAAACGCCCATTGAAAATAACAACTGCGCACCTGCTCAATGCACGCACCAAGTTTTCCCTGCGCACACAACGTTCAACGCAGAGATGCACGAAGGCCTTTCAATGGCGTGCACTGGAGAAACACCTGTGAGGGAATGCCGAGTTCATTGCTATTGTGCGCGTGTCCATTTCGCACCGGTGTCGCATTCACATTCATGAAACAGCAAACCTGCGTTTTCGTCCGAGGAACAAGCGCTGCTGTCGATGCAAACTTTAGTTTTTATCCAAGTGTAAACGCACAATGTTTCACATGATAACACACATAATAAGAATAATTTCAACGCAATATGACATCATGGCAAGCTATGTTTTTCAGACACAAACCCGCGCACTTGCTAATACACATTAAAAAGCACACTCTCTTTCTACTACTACACACACACACACATGCACACACACATACACACACACACACTCACACACATACACATACACACATACACACACACAAACACAAGTAACGTGGCAAAACAAGTGCACGGTGCATTGAAAAAAAAGGGTCCTATCTTAATGTCCGATACTGTACCATGGTGTTGCAACATGCCTTCAACATTTTTATCGGTGAGTTCATAGATTTTTTATTACTTTTTTTATTGTAATAAATATGTTCAAGGTTTTATTAATTTTATCTTCAATTATTTTTAGTTATCTTACTCCAAACGTAAAGTCTTTCGAATTGAACGTGTCTTGGACGGCATTTCTCTATACCAGCGGTCGACAATCTTTTGAGGCAATGGGCCAACGTTAGTAAATGATCGAGTGCCGCGGGCCAGGAGAATGCGGTTTTTTTTATTATTGCGCCTAAATTATTACATTTTAATCTTTTAGAAACATTTTAGGTATTATTGTTGTTTTTCTGTAATTATATCATCCAAGTATAGTTCAAAATTAAAGATACCTTCTTTAAAAACTAATTGTAATCTTTAATCACTTTAGAATCAGCAATAGATGGCAAAAATTTTGATCAGTCAAAACACTACAAAAAGGATCAATATAGCTTCTTGAAGACCCCTTCATCCCACACCGTAAAAAAATATTGAAGATATTCCGAGGATGATACAAAAGTCTGAAAGGCTGAAAAATTATCGAAGCAAACACATATTCAGTAATTATAAAAATGCGTTATGGACAAGTCACGCCATGTCAGATCAATTGATAACTGATTCCTTATGAAAAAGCACATTGAAAATCGTCGTGCTCGTAAACAGCAATAGTGTAGAATCGTCGTTTTCGTTTAAACAACAGGGGTGTTGTTGCCACGGTTGTAGCAATCTATTTATTTGAGTAGTGTTTTAGACCTTCTTAGAACTGGCGCTCGCGTATTATCAATTTTCGCCGCACAGTTTAAAAATTTGTTTGTTTTCTCTCGCTTGACTTTTGCTACTAACTTCCTCGATGGCGCCTATTCTTCGTCAGCTGATCCGTCTTGACCCCGCTTGACCCTGTTTTGTGACCGCTGCCGAACTTGTTTCTCATTGGCCCTATTTTTGGATCAGCTTGTTGTCTCGCCTTTAGGGTTATCTTTTCATCCTTTTCTCCTTTCCTAGCGCCATCTAGTGTTATTTGCTATAGCTATTCGAGCTGTCAGTTGACAGCTCGTTGTTTTGATATTGTTTGGTGCATCTAAGGCCGAAAATACACGGACCGGAATTTCGCGGCCGCGGAATTCCGCTTGCTGAAAAATGTATGGATATGACAGTTCGGGAAAGTTGCTGTTGACACTTTGTATATGGGTTTGACAGCAGGCGGAATTCCGCGGCCGCGAAATTTCGGTCCGTGTATTTTCGGCCTAATATGCGCGAGGATGATATCGTGCCAACAGGTGTTTTAAATATTGGTTTTTGCTTTCAAATAAGATCGAAAATATCTCCAAACTAATTTAAAGGGAAACCAACTGATTTGTGTGAAATTAAGAGGAAAGATTAAATCATAACAACAACAAGATATCTAAAAAAATGTAATTTCACTATATTTAAAACTTTTTATTGCATATTTTGCGTTGGCGAAAGTCAAATGCTCTCCCATTGCAAAGTCGCATGCAAAACTTTAAATACATTTATTGCAACCAGTCTTTAGTGCATCTCATCAATATAAAATTTCGTGTGCGATTTCTTTCATTCCGAATGTCTTATTGTCGTGTTGAAACAATGTTAACCGTTATGTAATTAACGGTTGCATTTACAAAATTGTCAAATTTATCACAGGATTATCTTCACCCGTTTTAACAAATCGTTGATTGCACTTTGAATAGTAGTATCCCATGAAACAACAGGCAACCTCTATCAGTCACTTCACCTTGACACCTCTATCAGTCAAACTCTAACCATGATGACCAAAAAGTAAACCAACCAACTTAGAAGCGTGCGCGATGAACGAATGACACGTAGCGTCTTAAATGGACTGCGTACAGAAGTTTTTCGTTGCATGAGAACGTTTCTGCGTTTTGGTTACCAACATTTTGACACTATTAGGCAACCATCAAAGCATGGCAAGGGAGCCCAGGTTAATTTTTGAGGGTCCAAAAACGCTAAAAATGAAGACAGAGGTACTAGTGGCTACATTACTGGCTTATCTGGGCCGGGTGATCGATGAAACCCGCCAAACAGTGAAATAGTACTTGAGAAACATAAACACATATATCAGGAAGCAGAAATCGCGTCCACTGATTTCGCAATGACAAACAGTGACGCCAAAACTTAATAGTGTCGATTATCTAATTCAAACGGAAAAGTATCAAACAAAACCGCGCTACACGAACTGAAACAAAATCGGTATTATACAAGCTTGTTAGAGACTTCTTTCGTTGACTCGAGACATTGCTACCAAATTGATCTCAAATGGTTTTGTTAGTTGAAACAAACTGCATTGCGGAACGCAGGAAGTATCGTACCAAATTATAATTATTTATTCGTGTAGCATATCATTGTTCTTAAAATATTTTTGGCAATGTCATGCAAAGTAGCGTTTTTGTTAAGTTTCTCAAATTTCTGTACATTTTGTTATTTCCAACCTTTTTGAGTAAATAATTACAAAAAAATCCCTTCTGAATGTAATGACATATCTTTAAACCAAACGTATTGCATGTATTTAGTAGTTAAACCGTAAAACAAAACGATTTCCGTAGCTTTAACCTGACGGAAAGCTGTTGGACAAAAAACGGTCTCCGTTTGAGTCAGGTAATGCAAATGACCTTCGTTCAGTTCGATATATCAAACCAGAGACAAATTGAGTGCTCTAACACGGATCATAATAGAAAATGAGCATTTTTGATACTTTTTCTCAAGCAATTGAGTTACATAATCGGCACTAATGTGTTCGTATTATGTGAGTTTCGACAAAATTTCGACATGAAACCCTAGCTCTACTCTAACAATTCTGTCGCGAAAACTTAGGATGCCTATAGGCATGTATTCGTCCATCTTGGCAAAAATTCCGAATAATTGATGAACAGCAACTCCCAAAGTCTTAGATTTATTTGTCCAAGGAAGCTTAAATAACTACCTTTTAAATGATGTACATGTAAAGAAATTATCTCTCCTAGTTTTTGTTCTACAGCCAGCCGAAAAAATGTCAATTGTTTCCATGTAAACGTTACGGGGATATTGATCACGAGTTCGAACATACCAAACGATCCGACATTCCATAGTACTTTAACTAAAGTTGAAAGAGTACGATGCTATAAAATGTTATTCTAAATGATATTCAGTAATTTGTATAAGAATAGTTTCTTTCCAACTTTCAAAATCAGTCAAAACCTTTCGCGAGCCGGATTGAATGTTGCGGCGGGCCGCATTTGGCCCGCGGGCCGGAGTTTATCGATCGCTGCTCTATACAATCAAATATGGCCCATTTTAATACAGCTGTACGGAATTCCAAATATTCCGGTAATGGTTGTAAGAATTTACAGTGGATCGACAAAGCCACCCGTTGTAGAAACGTTCTTGCTACCGCTAGTAAAAGAACTTAATAAGCTTCAGGAAAACGGGCTAATGATAAATAATAGCTTGTACGGGATGTCAGTTCGAGCCATCATAGCTGATTCTCCGGCAAGAGCTTTCATAGAACGTAAGTAGCTCTGATTAATATATACAATAAGGAAAAATTAACATAAATCATTCTGCATTTCAAGATGCTTGTTACTTCAATGGAGTCCACTGATCTTTGAAGTGCAGATGCTAAGCTGTTCCATCAGACAATCCACGTAAATCAATTTAAGAGGATTTAACTCCTGAACTTCACACTGACAAAATCTTCAAACTGAAAAATGGGGTTCTACAGGTCATCGTAGAGGTCCAACACCATTGACAGACTTGAAGCACTTTGTCATAGTGATAAGGATTCCCATGGGTAAAGAAATGCATCTGGTGCAAAAAGGCAATGTTCTTAAACTGTTATTAGAATGGGATAGAGGAACTTAAGCGCCTTTTAAGAAGTGGTCTAAAGAAGACAGGCAGGAAATTTCGGCATAGCTTATGAATATCAAACTCCCTTCAGGCGATTTTGGTCATTGGATTCGTTGCATTTCTGGAAGGCTACAGAGTAAGGATACTTTTAAAAATATGGAAGTATGGTAGTACTAAAGGACATAATAGGTAAAGTAGCATACGAACATTTCAAATTGTTTATCTGTGCAATTATTATTTTATCTTCAAATCATTTTAAATCATATTGGGAGTATGCAGGGGATTTTCTCTTCGTTAAAGGGACTTTGTTAAAAGATTTTATTGTTTAACCGGCGCTGCAACCACTTTGCGGTCTTGGCCTGTTAAAAGATACAGCATAGTTTATCATCGTAATCATTTAGTTAGTAACGTACATATCCTCCTTATCTAGAATTTCCCCGGGTAAAGATAAAAAATGAGCAGGTTATAACATTCACTCAACTGTCACTTGTCACTCAAAGCGGCTGGTTGTGCTCTCTCACTCTCCTATTTCCAAGTTGATTTTTACCGCGATTTTCTTGTTGATTAAGGCTTGAATTGTTTTAGTTCGGTTAATTTACACTCGCGCAATCACGTATCACAAATTTGTGCGGCACCTGTGAATTGTACGGTTCAACATATAAACATTGCAATCCGCCTGCGGTTGTTGTGATCACTCACTGTTCAGTCGAACTTTGGTCTATTTTGCGATGGCGTCTGTGATCTGTAAGAAATGTGAAGGTGCTATTAGCAACGCTCCAATTCCGTGCTTCGGTCTTTGTGAACACTATTACCACGATAAGTGCATTGGACTTTCAACCCCGCTCCTGCGTGATTTTAAGAAGTCACAAAATTTATTCTGGGCTTGCGCGGATTGTGCTCAGCGTTTGCGGGCCGTTGACACTTTACGCTTCTCGCACGGCCTTTCTCGTGATGCTGCCTACCTGTTGGAATCGTTGCAGTCCGATTTCCGCGATACCTCAGGTTCTGTGCAGGCGACATCAGCTGGCTTGCGACTTGAACTTTCCTCTTCACTGGATAGTTTTAGAAACGAGATAGCTTTGATGAAACAGGAATCAGCATCGTCAATTCGTTCCGTGAAAGATTTCATCGACTCAATTACTGCTTCTCACTCAATGGAACGCAACTACTCACAGGCTCCACTACTCACAACGCTTGATGAAGTTAAGCATGGCATCAAGGGGCTTGATCTCATGCACCGTGAGTTTCTCACTTCCTTCAACTCACTAATGAATAAGCTCAACTCTCATCTTGCCACGCATACTACTACATCGAGTGCTCACCATTCCGCGATTCCTGCTACGCACTCAACGACCACGAATCCAGTTGCGGCCTCTAAGCTCACCCATCAAGCTGTTGGTGAGAATCCTTCTAAACGTCGATTGTTGGATCACTCTCCCGACCCATCGCCTACCAATAACGTTACACGCGCAATGCTTTCATCGGGCACAGGGTTGTCCTGCAATAATATTACGACCGTTCCTGAACGCCCATCCCGTACTTGGGTCTTTATCTCCCGTATTGCTCCTGATACTCCGATTGAAGCGATCCGCGAAATGGCCTGTTCTAACATAGGGACAGACGACATCTTGGTATATAGCCTTGTACGACGCGACCGGGATCTTTCTACGCTCTCCTACGTATCTTTTAAAATTGGTGTACCGGATTCGCACCGGGCTATTGCTTTGGCTGCTTCAACCTGGCCTCGCGGGATCTCTTTTAAGGAGTTCATCGACCTAAATCCCCGCTCCGTCAATGTTTGGCGACCCACTACTGCAGCATCCCTCCTCGGATCATCCTTCCTCGCCACCTTCTATCAACCACACGACACAACTGCGAAACGCTGATTTCACTATTTCGCCAGATCATGGCCCTATGAGCTTGCCTTATACGCAGTACTTTCAGCAAGCGTAAACCGGCTGATCCGGCTGAAGATTCTCATGAACTACCGACTTTACCCGAATTGATGGAAGCTAACCCTGCATCTAATACACATAATCCGTCCGACTCTCTTTCGCCGTTAATAACTTGCAGCGAGAGCACTTCCGGCGCATCTCGCTCTCTCATCCCTTCGATCGATCAACTAAACATCTACTATCAAAAAGTATGAGGATTGCGCACAAAACTAGACGAGTTACGCCTCTCTGTCTATCTGAGCTTGATATGGATGTGTTTGCATCGTGCGTTAATCACTTCATTCCCACTGGTGTATCTCGTGAAAATGTTTATCTGCTTGATGGAATGTCGGTAAACGGTTTGCTGCAATTATCTGGCATAAAAAATATACGTGGAAGTCAATCGGACCTTCTATTTGCCAATGCTGCCAATGCTATGCCTTCTTGGAGCGCTGCTCCCCCGTCATAGCTTCACCTGTTCCACACGTCGCGCTAGACAATCATCATCCTGCTCATGAGACAAGTGTGCTCCTTACGCACTCTCGCCCTGCATCCTCTCAACGAATACCTACGGCTCGTATGTTCAATTTTAGGAAACTGGACTACCAAAAGCTTCATCATATTTTAGCCGGTACCGATTGGTGCTTTACTGATGATGACATAAATCAAGCTGTAGCAGCGTTTACTAATGTAATCACTTCCGCCTTCCCTTCCTGCTGTCCTCTTCTATCCTGTCTACCGATCCCGTCTTCGCTCCTTTTCCGTACCATAAACTCCTTCCTACTCCTTCGTGAATAATTGTACACTATAGTCAGTAAGCACTATTGCTGTAACCCAACGTGGCCGAGCAATTAATAAAATAAAAATAAATAAATAAATAAATAAATTCATAAAAGAAGGATTATTATTACGGAACAATTCAGAGGACTTTTGGGTTTTAACCAAAAAGAATAGCATTTTTATTTATGTAAAAGCTGTAATGATAGCTGATTCGTTTCAAATTTATGGACACTTGCTTCTGAAACAATGTGAAGCATTTACTATATAATGATCATCAAACATCATTTTGAACTTCGATGTATGTGAGCCTGATTTTTCATCTACTATCTGCAGAGTTTCCATACAAGATATCAAATGCAAAATGGTGGCTATGAAAATTCCACGATCCAATTCTTATTAATATCATTTCACTCATTTGTTGCGTAAATTAAATTGAGCTAATTTGCATTGTATTTATAGCCAGTTAAGAAGGTTCGATTAGAAGGTTAGAAGATAAAATAAGGATATAGATTCTAAAGCAAACTGAGTATTATATTTATTGGTCCTGCATATTTATTGAAGTACCCTAAATTTGTTATCTTACTGATCATATGATCGTTCTAGAAGAATTCTTCTAGAAGAAGAAGAAGAAGATTGTAATACATTAATAAATCTGGTTGAATATAAATAACACCTATATAATTAACATTTAATCTTTTTTTATTTTTTAGTGTTTTTTTATTATTCAAAGGGGATTATGCTAACGGGATTAGGACCAGACAACACTTGAAGGCTAGAATATAAACAGGGAAATAGATGAGGATTAGATGAACTACATGATTATGAATCATGAATTATAGCGTGTACAAATGAACTCACACGGACATTTGAATACACATTAGCGAAGTGAAAGTTCAACCGCCTACACGTTATTTCATCATATTCCCAAAACATCACTATTTTCCTCTCATTTCACACCCGATGTAATTCTGTACAGTAGTACAAAGCACATTTTTAAAACTAAATTATCAATACCTCAACCATCAATAATACATGCACGATCCCAGCCGTGTTTTAATGTTTACAATCTTTTTTTTATTGTACAGGATCATGCAACTAGTTTTCTTTATTCCCTTTAAACTAATGCAACCCCAAGCATATCATAGTTTCAGCTTAAAAAATGCTTCCACATTATCTGTGTTTGGCTGATTATATTCAGTAATTCCAATATTTTTAAAAAGATTAAAAATATTTCTTACACTTCATAAATGGTATTTTAAGGTTGTTTGGTGGTCCACATTGCCAACTATACGTTGCCAAAAAAAAAAAAAAAAAAAACACGAGATCAAACACAATGTCTCGAGCTTCGTGCATTTTATGTTTGCTATCACATCGTGTGTTGATTTCATTCAGCCACTGGGTAATGTTGTTTAAATATTCTGTGTCATTCAATCGTTCTTCCAGCTCATCGAGTTCCTTTTTCGTCGAAACAGGTTTTGACTCAACCGAGGGAGGGTGATTAGTGATGAGTTAAGTAGCACTGTGCCACCACGCACACACAGCACAGTAAAATGTGCGAGCACAATTGCACATTTTATAAAATTGTGGTGCCACACTTCGCACATTTTTTGTGTTCCGCACGATTTTTGTGCGCCGCACAGTTTCTGTACTCCACACAGTTTCTGTGCTCCGCATAGTTTGTGTGCTCCGCACAGTTTGTGTGCTCCGCACAGTTTGTGTGCTCCGCACAGTTTCTGAGCTCTGCACAGTTATTGTGTGCTCCGCACAGTTATTGTGTGCTCCGCACAGTTATTGTGCGCGCACAATTACACCGCGCTCTGACACCAATCGAACAAAACACCACATTTGTTGTGAATTTGATCAGTTCGAGACGATATTTGTCTTGTTTGTTCGAGATTTCTGACGGGAAATCCTCACGTTTGTTCGACTCTGATTTGCTGGTTATACCAGCGGCACACGAAGCGTAAACTCAAAAAGTTCACGCTTGATTTGTATGGGGGAGCATAAACTTCCCGTCAAAAGATTATAGCTGAATGGCTTAAATCCAGTTTACGTCGAAGTTTACGCCTCGTGTGACGTCCGTATGATGTCTGTTTCGATTGATGCGAGAGCGCGGTGTAACTGTGCGGAGCACAGAAACTGTGCGGAGCACACAATAACTGTGCGGAGCATAAAAACTGTGCGGAGCACACAATAACTGTGTGGAGCACACAAACTGTGCGGAGCACACAAACTGTGCAAAATGTGTGGTAGCTGTGCGGAGCACCAAAAGTGTGCAAAGC
>NC_064670.1:78213208-78340708 GCF_943734685.1 Anopheles coluzzii | reverse complement strand
GTTTGCATCGACAGCAGCCCTTGTTCCTCGGACGAAAACGCAGGTGTGCTGTTTCATGAATGTGAATGCGACACCGGTGCGAAATGGACACACGCACAATAGCAATGAACTCGGCATTCTCTCACAGGTGTTTCTCCAGTGCACGCCATTGAAAGGCCTTCGTGCATCTCTGCGTTGCACGTTGTGTGCGAATGGTAAACTTTGTGCGTGCATTGAGCTGGCGCGCAGTTGTTCTTTTCAATGGGCGTTTTGTTTCATGAGCGCGGCAGTATTCTGTTCTCGATTTTGAAGGGAAGACGCTTACTCGCGTACTCGTTGATAGTTTTTATCCATGCGATGTTTTCGCTGCTCGACAACGATGTAATTCATCGCGTATAGAAGTAGAACGCAGGCAGAGCACGGGATCAGCCGTGTCCAAGTTTTTAGCCAGCGCGTTCTTGACGGTCCAAGCAAGCAATGTTAGTAACAATGGGTCGAGGTAAACGTTGTACCGATTATCAGCGCCATATGTAAAAGCGAATGGCTGCTGCTGGCATTAAGCGCAAAAGGATCGAGTTCGTAATGGAACGATCGCGCACTTTTGTGGCAAACGCGCTTCGGACAACCGAAACGTGCTTAGACAACTGAAACGCGCTTGGACAACCGAAACGCGCAAGTCAACCGGTCGTCCTCAGAAGACCACGGCGAAAGAAGACCGTAACATTGTTAATATATCGAAAACACACTGATCGCGAGGGCGGTGGTCCTGCTTATCACACCAAAAACCTAACCCAAAACACAAAAAAGCTACTTACAAATCTATCCGAAACGACCTACTTGTGAAACAAACACACACATCAATACACATTCAAGCATACATCCACACACACACACACATGCACACACACATACACACACACACACACATACACACACATACACACACACACACACACACACAAACACAAACACATACAAACCACACATAAACTTGGCCCAACGGGTGCACGGTGCGTTAAAAACCCAATGCCCTATCTTTCTGTCCGATACTGTATCATTCTGTCCGATACTGTACCATCAGAGCTGCGCGCTGGCTTTAGTATCTCCTCTCGTTCTTCCTTTCTCCTACCGCGCCCGGGGGCTGCGCGCGTTTCGACAGGTTCTTAGCGTAATCCAGTGCGTTGTTTTGTGGCTGAGTTGTGCTGAACGCTGTCAATAAAAATGAACCAATAATTAATGTATGTAGTACGTATTACTTTGGATAGTTTTGCGTATATGATGAGAGCAACACTTACCTTAATATTTTAAAACTGGAAAAAAATTTCTTTCCGTCACCTACTTTGAAGATTGTTGATGATGCCAACACGTAGGCGTTGATGAATGGCGCATGCACCTGTAACACTGCGCAAAACGTAAACAAGGAAAGTAGGGGACACAAGAAATCGCACATCACTAACGCACATCCTTCCACAACGAAAGTTTTGGACAGACTGAGGATGCTTAACACCCGGATGAGTGCGATAGCAGAAAAAATCATGGTAGATCGAGAGAGATGGGTAGACTCGGTGAAGCGCAATCCGCTGGTAGATGCATGTGTGTGTGACCAACGAAAGACTTCAGACCCCGCTCCTCGCGTTTTTCATCCATCATTTTTCGTCACACGCACACACCTCTACATGCGCGGCAGCTGTCCAAAATCTAGAGAGAGAAGACAGGGCATCTCGCTTTGGCACACAGAAAAATCTCTGAACAACTTCGGCTCTGCTACTTGGGCAGTTTGATCTGCTCGCAGCGCTGTGCTGATGTCGGTGTCTCGCTTGCACTGCTGTACCGAAAGTTCCTCTGTGTGCTCTCGTTCTTGCTACCACACGAAATCGTCAGTACAGCTCAAGGATCGGCAGCGAGCCGCCTCACGTGTGTCAGCTTACAGGGTTTTCAATGATATTATTGACATGTTCAGCGAGTTGTTGATTCGTTCGGGCATATAATTGACACTTTCAGCGAGATATTGAATTGTTCGTAAGCAGGCGTTGACAAGTTCAGCAATTCTGTAGTGTTGTCATTTGTTTTGTTTACACACTGTGCCGCAGGGTTCAATTTTTCATTCTGAAAAGTCCTAAAAGTAGCTAATAATCGTTCCCCAAGCTGTTTAATTCATGAATTAGTTAAAACAATCATATTTTTACGAAAACCGTTTGTTTACCTTCTGATGAGAATGATCCAAGCTGCAGTCCAAGGGGTACGAAAGTGACAGCTCTATAGTATCGCCGAACTTGCCAACGCCTGCTTCCGAACAATTCAATATCTCGCTGAAAGTGTCAATTATATGCCCGAACGAATCTACAACTCGCTGAACATGTCTATATAATCCTCGAAAACCCTGTAAGTCCTGGACGATTGATGTTATGATTTTGTAAAATATTCAAGTGTTCAAGTGTTGTGCGAATTGAAATGAAGCTGCGCGAATGATTCGTAATGCATGTTATGTACATCGCGCAGCTTCATTTCCTACCTTTTTTACAGTAATCAACGTGTGCAACAGGATCTACGCAGATATTCGGCCACTTCAACGTTTGCATCGATGGAGTGATCAATTTTATTTTAGTTTGATATTGTGTATGTAAATGTGTGAAATCGTGTAAAGTTATGTAAATGTTTCAATAAAGTGATGAAAAAAAAATCTACGCGTGTGTGTGTTTTTGTTTAGCTTTAGATAACAAAAAAACGCAGCCAGTGTGAGCGATCGCTGAACGAAAGAAACGCACACAGCGCAACACGAAAGAAACAAACACAAGCACACGAAAGGATGCTCGCGCATGGGCGCGAGCATTGAGAGAGCGCACCGTGTATTTTGTATGGGAGCGGGAGAGAACCGTGGTACCCGTTCCCGCCCCCTTTTTTAAGCCTAGGAAATCTTCCATCGGCTTAACTCTAGGTTTTTACGCACACCATGATAAAAATTACCCGTAAAAATTCTTGAGTGGGCTCGAAAAATTCATCCTTCTTCATCAGAATCTTCCAAAAACTCAATTGCGTATTTCTGATCTGCATCGTTCGGTGTAAATTGGCTCTCGTCCTCATCTCCACTATCGCTAATTATCATGTCTGATATAAACCTACTCCTGTACTCCTCTTGCTCTTGCTGGCTTAGTTTTAGGAAATCTGTTGCAGACAACCATTCTGTTGCTTCATCCATTGCTAAATTGAAAGAAATATGTCATTTTATCTATACCAAAGTAAATTTGAAAATAGTGTAACATACTTGTTTTTTAAGCTATTGCTATTACGTACAGTGGAATAAGCAGGAAACAATGTTCACAATATTCGTGCATTCGAATATGGGAATGAAACTGAAGTAAAAACAATTTTATACACATTTCAAACGAGGTATTTGGTAAATACACAGGAGCATCCCTTACTGTGTACACTTACATTTGGGAAGCAAAAAATTTCGATGTTGACGCTATATTTGCAACCAGGATTATCAATTTAGGACACACCGAACGAATAAACCACCACATGGGAGAAAGCACCAGTGAAAAAATGATGAATCACAGTGAACTTTTGGTATGGTGTGTTAGTCAAAATTGGCGAATGAAGTATTTTAGCTCACAGTCTCGATAAAGAATCACGAGCGAGCACAAGTAATGATCTCATTTTGTTCATTACTTATTCGTTGTTTATACTTTACAGGGTATATACGTTCATGAAGCATTAAATTAAGTTATTTAATTAAATCATTTAAATAATAAATAAATAATTTTGACCATTAACGAGGTCCTTTAATCGGCGCCGTTTATCACACACGACATTTGGCCGAAGTTTGGCCGGTATTACCAAATAGGTTGATACATCAAGTAAAAGAAAAACTAGCTAAAGGCATGTAATGAAACATTATACAATATAAATTTTGTGATAATTTAATATAAAAATATAAAGATAATAAGCATCCTGAGTATAGTGAAAATCTAGACGATAGATTGTAAAACAATGCATTTTTTATTTCATAGATAGGTAGAAAGCATTGCTTATTTTCGAAAACCGTTAATTCTATACGTCAAAATGTATGGAATACCCGGGTATGCCGGATGCCAATTTACGTGTGTAAATCTGGTTGCCAACTCTACGGTTAAGGGTGTCGTTAAAGTTAAAGATAAGTAGAAAATGTCATCGAGAAATGCTCGTTAAAGAAAATAATTTAAATTTGAGTTTGAATATCGCCGTTGGTGGTTACATGTTTTTATAAAATGTTCGTTAAAAATGATTGATTAAATTTAAATTGTCGCGTTGTCAACAATGCTGCTGGTAAAAAGCCAATAGCGACGATTTAAAAACAATGTGCAGGAAGTCTACAATCAATTGTAAAACCCTGTACGCTAACGTTAATGATCACTCGCGGAGTAGTATTGCATACCCCATTCGAGCGCAGTTTTCATTAATCGTTTTTTTTTGTGGGGTAATTTACATTCACGATAGACGTTATGAAAAGAATCGTTCTTTGGACTAACGCAAGTGTTAATAATTTCAAATTAGTGAAAGCGAATACGCAATTGCACTCACGAACTACCTACACTTGCACTGAACTTCACTAATTTTCGTGGGATCGTGTAAACTGATGCGCACTTACACACGCACACGGAGAAATTCGCTTAGGCCGATACGCACGTAAATGATATAAATGTAACATGCGAAGCACTCTACACACACGCCAATTGTCTGCATCACCCTTGCTTACACTGCACTGCTCTTAGGTTGGATCGTGTAAGCTGATACGCACTTACACATGCACGCGAATAAGGTACCTAGGATGATATGCACTAAGGTATTGTGTGAGCTGATACGCACTACCCTACTAACAAAGAGAGTGCGATTTACAGGCGAAGGGTGCGTAGAGACAAGGGGAAACGGTGTAAAACAGGAGGATGTGCGTTTTGGTTTCTACACAGTTTTGACAATAAAACTGTAACAAATGTGTAAACGTATGCGTTCACTTTCTGCCAGCGCGCTCAGATTGATCTGCTCGCAGCGGTGTGCTGATATCGGTGTCTCGCATGCACTGCTACAACGAAAGTTCCTTAAAAGAAAAGTTGCTACCACACAAAATCTCCTACTAGCAAAGAGAATAAAAAAGTGTGAAATTTTCAGGCAAGGGGCATGTTGAAGCCGGGGACGGTTGGAAATACGCGGAATTACGCAGAGGCGCGAGCGTGTTTTGGTTTATACACTGTTTTTGCACTAATACAATTACACATGTGTGAATGTGAGTGTTCACTTTCAGCCTGCGCGCTCAGTTTGGTTTTCTCGCAGCGGCATGCTGGTATCGGTGTCTCGCTCGCAGTAGTGCAGCGAGTGTTCCTCTCTGCGCTCCCTTTCTTGCCACCACACAAAATCGTCAGTTCAGTTCAAGCGTTAACCGTGAAAGGCCGCGCGCGTGTCCCGGGAGATCGAAGTTTCACTAAGTGTTGAAGTGTTGTGCACATTGAAATGAAGCTGCGCTTATCTTTCATCATTGAATTTAATTGTGTCATTTGCGCTGCTTTATTTCAATGTTTTTTTGTAGTATTAGACATAAACAACGGTATCCACGCTGTTAGGCGGCTGCTTGAAATACGAATACTTTTTTTTTTATATAAATTGTTGTTTACCAACAGCGGTTCTAGTTTGACAGCTGCGTTGTGGTGAAGTGAGAGAGAGGGACAGGTAGCACAGGCGAAACAAACACGGGCGAAATAGAGAGAGTAGGAATGGTTCATCCCGAAGGAGCTTCGCGTACAACGGATGAACCTGCGCAAATTAAGTGGAATGACCGCACCCGCACGACAAAATCGAGCAGTTTAGTAGCTCGGATTTTCGATCGCTTTCCACCAAAAGCGATCGAAAAAGCGAGCAGAAATGTCAGGGAAAACGCTTGAATTCCGATCGAAGAAATATTTCAATCCTAAAATTTCAGCGCTGAAACATTCGAAATATTTAATTTATAAATTTGCAACAATTTTGAATGCGAAATATTTCACAGCCATGGGCTGTGAAATATGTTTGCAGTTTGAGTTTGAGAAGTTTTCGATCGCTTTGCGCAACGGGCAATCGGGTTTGCGTGAAGTTTTAAAACGGGCACGAAGTCGAAAATCGACCTCTTTCTACCATCGCGCCAAGAGAAGAAAGTTCAGTGAATTTTTAATACAGTTTAATGAAATTAAGTGAATTAAGAAAACTGATGTTTCAACTTTAGCTTCGCGAAAGAAAGAAAGAGCTTTGTTGCTGGACGCAACATAAATAATGTGTGTGGTTTTGTGGCAAGATTGTGTGAAGCTATGTGTGAAAATGTCCCTTTAGTTGCAATAACAGTTCTATACAGGGTTTTCGAGGATTATATAGACATGTTCAGCGAGTTGTAGATTTGTTCAGGCATATGATAGACTCTTTCAGCGAGATATAGAATTGTTCGGATATTGTCATAGACTTGTCTGACAGTGCTATAGAATTGTTCGGATGTGTTGTAGAATGAAGAACCAAAGCCCGTCTATATGTACGTGGCAATGTCAAACGTCCATGTCAAAGATTGATATATGTAAACAAACGAGTACATACTCACGCAAGAGCGATTGGATTGTAAACCAATTTTAAGCAAATATTTTGCTAATTGTCCCACGTTTTGTACATTCTGTGCATCTGTAACTTTGGTTCCCATTAGTGCGCATAACAATTCACAGGTAATTTCATCGAATCAATCAATGGTATGCGTAGGATTCGCTGATTAAATTCAGGCCTCACGCTGTTTCTACACACATACCATCGCATTTACATACTATCATCGTACTTCTATTTTAGGTTACTGGTGCGTTTCGGTGATTCCAAACGGATTTGAAGACTTTGCGGTCTTGGCCTTCCTCAGGAGTGTCCGAAACCGCTAACGATCTTGCGCCTTCGTCTGCCAGTCCGTTATCCCGGAATTAATGGCGGACGCCTCCGCGCCATCTAGCCACCTCAATTTGGGCCTACCACGCCTCCTCTGTCCTTGCGAACGGTCTAAAAAGACTTTACGGGCTGGGCTAACGTGTTAACCATATATAATATGTGTACAGTTGTTGTGAACCCCTCAAAATGTGTTTTAAGTAAAAAATAAAACGAGTAAAATGCCGAATGTTTGCGAAAAAGTTAACGCTTCTTCTACAGTGAACCACTGATGATGTACGTTGGTCCAACAGGTCACTCGGTTCATGATACTCTCCTCAACCCCTTGACAGCGCAAAGGATATGCAACATCCTTTTGAGGCAGCCACCAAACATGTTGAACACCTTTTTGCCAAATACTCACCTGCATTTTGCACACAAAGGCCTTCTTTATGAGCCCTGAGTTCTCTATTCTCAAAACATACAGACACCAGGAAACCCGGATCGCCGTACTGCAAGCTCGTTTTTCATACTCAAGCTCGTTGTTCACACAATCCTTGCGCCTTTAATTTTAAGCTCTTCCAAAAATTGCAAAAACGCTTCAGTGTTGAAAGCTCCATTTCGGGAAGAATGTGCTAAAATGCCATTGCGCGACATTGCACAACATATGCTAATGTTGCGTGACCGTATTGATGCCACTGTTTGGGTTGCCGGGGTACCTATGAACGGCTTCTATTCACTCGCAACGTCACATTGAAGCCTACTTCATCCAGAAAAATGAAAGTATCTGGGTCCAGCTCCATTTGCAACTCTGTAAATCTATTTGCATATTCCTGGCGCACCTCCAAATTAGACTCTGCATTACGACGTTCGGGTATGATTTGAACTCGCTTTAGAGAATAGTAGAACTCTTTGATGTACGCGTGGAGTGTGGATGACGCTACATGAATATCGAACTCCCGTAGACACTTTTCGGATATTTTTTTTCAACGAAATAGTGCAATCGTCATCAATCCAACCTTGCAATGCGGTAATCTGATCATTATTAAGCTTTTTGGGTTTAGTCCCTCCACGTCGCTGAGTGTTGCTTACCACCTTTGATTTGAGCTAGATTTGTTAGTCTACAAATCCGTTTGGAATCACCGAAACGCACTGTGGCGCATACACATAGGCGTAATGAATATAATTATAGTAAGCTATATAGCAGAAATTATAGTAAGCTATCTTTATAGGAATAGTTGTGATTGGTAGAAGCGTGTTAGTATAGGTTAGAATAGGATAGCTAATACGAAAAGATAAGGATAGAATAGGTAGCATAGGAAATTAGGCATAAGACGGAATTAAGGATACATAGGAAGTAAATGAATTAAGCTAGGATTAGATAGGGATATTTTAGTATAAATAGCGGGATAGGATTTAGGATAGTCAGATAAAAGTTAGACTTCATAAGGGGAAACTCTGTCCAATTATAGAGAAAATTATAGAGAGTATAAATAAAAGTTATAGTTCCAACAAAACACCCCTTTTTCAATTGTACACTAAAAGTGATATACCACAGCACCAGTAACCTAAAATAGAAGCACGATGATAGTATGTAAATGCGATGGTATGTGTGTAGAAACAGCGTGAGGCCTGAATTTAATCAGCGAATCCTACGCATACCATTAATTGATTCGATGAAATTACCTGTGAAATTTTATGCACACTAATGGGAACCAAAGTTACAGATGCACAGAATGTACAAAACGTGGGACAATTAGCAAAATATTTGCTTAAAATTGGTTTACAATCCAATCGCTCTTGCGTGAGTATGTACTCGTTTGTTTACATACATCAATCTTTGACATAGACGTTTGACATTGCCACGTACATATAGACGGGCTTCGGTTCTTCATTCTACAACACATCCGAACAATTCTATAGCACTGTCAGACAAGTCTATGACAATATCCGAACAATTCTATATCTCGCTGAAAGAGTCTATCATATGTCTGAACGAATCTACAACTCGCTGAACATGTCTATATAATCCTCGAAAACCCTGTAATATCTACAAAGTTTGATGTATAAAGTTTTTGTTTCGATTCGGGCGCACCAAGTCCGTGTGAAGGAAAGCGCACAGCGCGCTACGAAAGAATCGAGGAGGGGGTGGCAGTCCAGCGCAGCGCAATTTGCTGGAATCAAGTGGGAGGGGGTACCAGTTCAGCGCTGCGCAAGCCGAAAGAAACGGGAAGGAAGGGGTATGATGAAAAAGCGCGAGCGAGCGTTCTTTACAGCGAGAGCGCCTCGTGTATTTTAAAGGAAAACAGGAGAGCGCATTCTCTCCGTGGTAGCGCTCCATCCGCAATTTTTTATTCTCAGCCCAAAACAACGGACTTTGGATCCGAGCTTGGGCCGGACCCCCACCGCGTGTTTCTACCTACCCCTCGCCTGAAAATTTCGTTCTGTTTGTCTGTCGGGGCGTTCTTTATCGTAAAAGCGCCTCGCGTATTTTGAAGGCAAGCAAGAGGTCGCATCCACTCTGCGGTAGTGCTCCATCCGCCATTTTTAATTTTCAGCCGAAAACAACGGACTTTGGATCCAAACTTGGCCGGATCTCCACAGCGTGTTTCTACCTACCCTTCGCCTGAAAATTTCGTTCTCTTTGTGTGACAGGTCGTCAGTACAGCTCAATGATCCGCAGCGAGCAGCCGCGCGTGTGTCAGCCTAAGTCCTAGGCGCTTGGTGCTATCATTTAGTGAAGTGTTCAAGTGTTCAAATGTTGAGCGCATTGAAATGAAGCTGCGCAAATGATTCGAAATGTACGGTCTGTTCCCGAGTTACGCGGATTCTGAGGCCGCGGGGCCACGGGGCTTTCTCAAGCTGAGAAAACGTTCTCAAGCACTCATTTAAGTTTCTCAAGCACTCAAAACTTGTTCTCAGACTCAAGCCCGTGGCCGTCGTCAGTTTTTCTCACTCTGAGAAATTGATATAGACACTCAAGCTTTATTTAGAGCTTTAAATAGAAAAAAACAGTTTTTAATCGCATATTTTATTAACGTTTTCAATTATAAACATTGAATACATTTTTCCAAGTGATTTCCGATAAACAAATAGCGCAATTCTCCATATTTCAGTTAGCCGATCGCTGCATCGTTAACTTTCTCAAAGATTCTCAAAGATTCTCAAAACCGATTTTGTTCCGATTCGACAAACGCTGAGAACGAGGTTTTCTCAAAAGCACTCATGAGTGCTTGAGAAAATGAGCGTTGAGTATCCCCATGGCCCCGCGGCCTGAGATGCGCGGGTTTTTAAATTTGGTAGATCAAAGTCGAATCAATATAATTTACTTCAGGAACTGTCAAATGCAGTATTTTTTTAATTTTATTTTTATAAAAATGTATTCGTTGTGAACGCGACTCTTTTTAAATTTTATAAATTTCATTTAATTAAATTTCTCTTTGCAAGCGATCGCCACGACAAGCACATTTTCAAACTTAACGGTCATTTACGGATGTGAGGAAGAAAGAAACGTTAAGAAAGATAAGACTAGATTTCGTAAAAAACAACATACTTTGCAAGCCGTCTTTTGTAGACATATTTTTCCGAAATAAACATCAAAAATAAATTTCACTAGCACTGTTAAAAAAGAAGTTGGAGATTACACAAAAAAATTGGATGGTAACGGAACAAACAAAAAGTATTTTAAAATATTTTTATATCATGTGTTGACGAATTAGTATAAAACCCGCGTTACACTTTTTTGGGCTACGCGCCGACTGATGGCGTTTTCTGTCCGTCGCCTTGCGTGTTGACACTAACCGTTCCACGTATGTAATGCGTCCCACCATTTGTAATCTTGTAATCTTGTAATTGTGCTGTTTGCGTATCGCTACAGCAGCATGACGGCGATTAGTACACACCTATTGTAAAATAAATTGTATTTCGAGATTAACACAGCAAACATTCAAAGTCTGATTTCTTTTGAATTTCTACATTCTGGCATTATCCAGTGTACAAATCGCCTAAGATCCTTAACGGGTAGCCGAAGGTTAACACTTGTACACGTTCTTCGGTGTCCTGCGGTTCTGCGCGTTCCGCCTTCGGTTTCCTCCTACCCTTTCATCAAGGTTACTCAGTGGTTTCCACCGATAGCCGCTTGGTACCCTTCCTTCCCCTCCCCAAACCAAAAATCGCGGAGTAGGCGGCTCGTTACTTGTAATATCCCCCTACAGGTGGTCATTCGAACCGCATACAGAAACACGGGTACGGAAAACCGGATACTGAAAGTTAGTCGCGTGTGATTCGTCGAAACCGAAGTTAAGTGTGAGATCAGTGCAAGTGTGTGAATTCCCCTAGCCAAGATTGTTGTAGCTTCTCCTCGGTGCTACAGTGCGTCATTCAGCTGGTGGTCGGAGCAAAACCAGATACGTTGTGGCTCCACATCGGTAAGTAAAATTCACTTACCTGGAAGTGAAACAAAACTCGTCGTGCCCTTTCTTCGCTAAACCCAAATGCCGACAACACTTGTAGACGATTCTTCGATGGAATCCCAGGGATTCAAGGGATTTTCCGAAGAAGAAATCCAAGAGAAGGTCACTATTTTAAAGGTGTTACGACTGAAACACCAATCACTTTTCTAAAGTGAGCTAAAGGTTGCCATGCTTACATCAGCCATCAGTCGAGTGAATTTACGGGAATTGAGTAAATTGAAAAATTCTCAACATGGGGTCAGATCTTGGAACAACTCCCCCCTGACGCGGAAAATTATTTTAAGCACGATGAAAGCATCAGAAAGCTTGCTACTGCCATAGAAGTAGCCCTTGAATTGTTTACCATTGAATCGCTACGAAGCACTCAATATCGCCTGCCCTTCCGTCACTTCCGACCTGTCGATTCCGATGCCCACATTCAATGGTTCATACAAGTGTTGGCCGTTCCGGTCCGAACCTAGTAAAAAAGTTGTGTTCTTTATGTAGGCCGTTCCGTTCCGATCCTTTATACAAAATCGTTCCATTCCGTTCATTCCGTTCTTTCCGTTCATTCCGTTCCATTCCGTTCATTCCGTTCATTCCATTCCGTTCCGTTCATTCCGTTCTTTCCGTTCATTCCGTTCTTTCCGTTCATTCCGTTCTTTCCGTTCATTACGTTCCGTTCAATTCGTTCTTTTCGTTCCGTTCCGGTCTTTGCCGCTTCAATATTGTTAGCAAGGTGCTATCGTTCGTGCGTTCCGTTCTTTGCAAAAAAACAGCTTTGTCCGGCTGTTGCTTGCTGCTTGCAAGATATCTGTTCACTCTTTCTCGCACACAGTATGTGTTGCCTGTGCACTCTCCAAAGCTCACAGGAATATTCATCGCACTTCGTCGCGTATCGTTTATAAAAATTGTGTTAAGCGAAACCAAAAATGGTGTTGCATTTGGTATTATGGCGCAATTTGTAACATATATTATACTTTTTGTTATAATTAAGGTTGTCATTCTGTCGCCAACCACGAAGCGAATCGGACGTTATCGATACGCGCTCCAGGTGGATGATTACGGCCAAAGTCAAGCCACTGACCCCGACCATACACACCACGAAGATTTGCGTACGCTTGGTTGAACGTGAAGCGATCTGTGCTTGCTGTGCGTAAAAGTTGTACAGTGTTAAGTGTGTGTAGTGTGTTTAATTGTCTGTGCGTTACCCGTTAGAGAGAGTTGAGCGCATCGACGATACAAGTGCGTACGGCTCGCATCTCTTGTGCGCTCGCATCTCGTGCGCTCGCATCTTGTCGTGTGCGCTCTCCTCTCATTTGTCCCGTGCTTGGTAAGTGTTCCGCTCTTATCCTGTTATCCTTGTTCCCCATACAGTTAATTCGTTGGCTAGGGCTCTCCCATGGAGGCGGAGCCCATGGATGAATCCGATGAAGGCTTCATTACAGTGAAGCGCAAAAGTTCTGACCCAGGGCAGATGGCCAAAAAAAAAGTGTTACATGAACCTTTGGCTTCAACATCGCGAGATGATTCTGCTAAAGCGAACTTAAAATCAAGGGCCAAAACATATCATGCTTCTTTTAACGGGGCACATAATGTTTTTTTTATGCCTCGTACCAAGCCGCTTGACGTTAGATCGATCACAGCATCGATCTACAAAAAATACCCGGGTGTTTTGGACGTCATCCGACTGCATCCAAAGAAGTTGCGTGTCACCGCAAAGGACCGGGTGCAGGCCAATGCAATTGTGGCCGATCCGGACTATACGGAGGATTACCGGGTTTATATTCCCGGTGGATTGGTGGAAGTCATCGGTGTGGTAGATGACTTTGAATACCCCTTAGAGGATATCCTTCAATACGGACAAGGGGCATTCCTTTACCAATCCTCGCCTCGTGTCAAGGTCCTCGAAGTGAAAAAACTGTACGCTTCGAAAATGGTTGACGGAAAGAAGGTGTTCCGTGAGACTTCCTCACTCCGGATCACTTTCGAGGGTACAGTACTGCCGAACACGCTGTACTTCGAGGGTCTGCGGGTACCCATCCGTCGACCCTTTGTTACAAAGGTGGCTACCTGTTCTAAATGCAGCCAGATTCTACATTCCGAGCCTTACTGTACCAACTCTGTTAGGTGCGGTAAGTGCAAAGGACCGCATTCTACGGCAGAATGCAAGGCTGACACCCAAAAGTGCGTTCATTGCAAACAGCAATGGCACGAAGTGTCTACTTGCTCAGTGTACCGCAAAACGCAGGCCGAGCATAAAAAAGCCGTCCTTTTTAATTCAAAGAGGTCATTCGCCGATGTTTTGAAGAAAACCTCAGAAGTGAATCCGTTCGATACACTCTCACTTCTTGAGGGTAATGAACCGTTGCCCAATCTGGCCCCTCTAACAGGAGTGAAAAGATCGATTACACCGAGGGTGTCAATCAAAGGGATCCGGAAAAACAAAACTGTTCCCCCTAAAAAGGCACCTCGACGTCACGTTGATGCGACCCAACGCCAATCCCAGGGTCTCATGCCCCCACGTGATGTTCGTACTCGTCCACCTTCCCGTAACCCTCCCAATCCTAGCAATCTGGCTTTCCCCAGTGAACCCAGATCCTTCTCCAGGCAATCCCTCCCAAGCCTGACAGAAATCTTACAATCCCTCCTAGACTCCCTTTCCCTCCCGGAACCCCTATCCGGGCTAATCCCTTTGGCATTTCCTTTCCTAAGAGGAATGGTCAGGCAATGGTTATCAAAATGGCCATGTCTCAGTATGATGGTCCGCTTGGATGATTAATGCCTCCAATGACCACTATACTACAATGGAACTGTAGAAGTTTTTTGGGAAAAATTGACTCTTTTAAAGTATTGATAGGGCAACACAATTGTAACGCATTTGCCCTAAGCGAAACTTGGCTCTCACCCGACAAAAATATTACCTTCCCGGGATATAATATTATTCGTCAAGATCGACATGATCCAGCTAGTGATAGGCGTGGTGGGGGAGTGTTAATTGGTATTCGAAGTAGTCACAGCTTCTACAGAATACTCCTCCCCACACCCGAGGGAATCGAATACGTCGCTATACAGACAAAACTAGGGGATCTTGACGTTTCTATTGCTTCAATTTATATCCCACTGGGAGCCAATCTGGACCCAAAGAAGATCAACAAGGATCTTGAAACCCTAGTAACGGTACTACCAAAACCGTTTTTCATCCTGGGCGACTTTAACGCCCATGGATCAGATTGGGGTTGTACGCATGACGATAATCGTGCACCAATCATTAGGGATATCTGCGACACATACAGTTTGACGATTTTAAACTCTGGCGAAGCAACTAGGGTGCTCTCACCTATGGCACGACCCAGCGCAATAGACCTATCTCTTTGTTCATCGTCTTTAGGGCTGGATTCTATGTGGAAGGTAATCCAAGACCCGCTTGGCAGCGACCATCTGCCAATAATTATCAAGAGGAGTCGCACAGTCGATCAAGTCCCCGTTAATTGTGACTTAACGAGGAACATCGACTGGACGAAATACGGCAACCAAATGACCGCTTTGCTAAGCCGCGTAGAACCCAGTTTCTCCGTAAATGAGGAGTACACAAATCTCGTTATGGCGATAAACGAGTGCGCCCTCGGTGCCCAAACGAGGCCGCCCCCCCAGGCAAGGATTTTTAAAAGACCACCCACTCCTTGGTGGGACGCGGATTGTAAAGCGGCATTCTCAGCGAAGCGGAAGGCTTTTGCCAGGTATAGAGACACCGGCTCCATGGATCTATACATCCATTATAGAGGCCTGGAGTGTAGGTGCAAAAACTTGCTTAAAGCAAAAAAAAGGTCATACTGGCCGAGGTATGTCAAAAACCTCAAGCCTTCCACTTCGCTAACGGAGCTTCAGAGCATGGCGAAAAGGATGCGCAACAGCAAAGTAACAAACGAGAGCGAAAGGGTTTCTGGGGCATGGCTAGAGCCATTTGCACAAAAAGTCTGCCCTGATTTCGCTCAAGCACCACCATTTGAACAGAGTGCTCATGGGAGTGATCCGCAAATGGATTCACCGTTCACAATGGTTGAGCTATCGCTTGCTCTGTACTCCAGCAATAATTCGTCTCCAGGACTGGATCAGATTCGGAACAAAATGCTCCATAATCTGCCAGATCTGGCGAGGAAACGGCTGTTGAGATTATTCAACATTATGTTGGAGCTTAACACCGTCCCGTTGGAGTGGAGAGAAGTGAAAGTAGTCACCTTGTTGAAACCTGGCAAACCGGCATCAGACTATAATTCTTATCGACCGATAGCAATGCTATCTTGCTTGCGAAAACTATTTGAGAAAATGATTCTTTTTAGACTGGACAATTGGCTTGAATCCAAAGGCCTCTTGTCAAGTACCCAATTTGGCTTTCGCAAAGGCAAGGGTACCAACGATTGCTTGGCGCTGCTTGTGTCCGAAATCGAGATGGCTCATTCTCGTAAAGAAATGATGGCATCTGTATTTCTTGACATCAAGGGGGCTTTTGACTCAGTATCAGTCAATGTTCAGTGTCAAAAGTTATCATCTGCGGGCTTAACCCCAAGACTGAATAACGTCTTATTCAACCTCCTTTCGGAAAAGGAAATGAATTTCGACAATGGCCACATGAAAATTCGGAGAGTCAGTTACTATGGACTACCACAAGGGTCCTGTTTGAGCCCCTTGTTGTATAATTTTTATGTGAACGATATTGATGCATGCCTTGCACCTGGCTGTAACCTAAGGCGGACGACGGTGTTGTATCAGTCACCAGCAACAACATCGCCGACCTTCAAAGTCCTTTGCAAACCACACTTAACAATTTAGAAGTGTGGGCCACAAACCTAGGTATCGAGTTTTCTCCAGAGAAAACGGAAATGCTGATATTCTCTTTCTTTTACAACACTGAGAGTAATAGACGCTTGAATTTGGTTGACCCAAAAGTCGATATCTTTTTATATGGTAAAAAGATATCCATTGCCAGATCTTTTCGATACCTAGGGGTTTGGTTTGATAGCAAAAATGTATGGAGGACACATATTGACTATCTGGTACAGAAATGCACAAGAAGAATCAATTTTCTCAGAACGATTACCGGACTCTGGTGGGGTGCACATCCCAAAGACGTCCTTAACCTATATAAGACAACGATACTGTCCGTCTTGGAGTATGGTTGCATATGCTTCTACTGGGCAGCCAAGTCGCATCTAATCCGACTTGAGAGGATTCAGTATCGTTGTCTTAGAATCGCACTAGGTAGCATGAAGTCGACTCACAACATGTCACTCGAAGTGATGTCCGGAGTGATGCCGCTAAAGCTACGTTTTGAGCTACTATCGCTTCGCCTTTTCGTCCGCTCTACAGTATCAAATCCCTTGATAATCGAGAACTTTAAAACACTGCAAGAGATAGGTTCTAAATGCAAAATCATGAAGGTCTATCGTGATTTTGTTTCTCTACAGGTGCACCCTAGTAGTTTTCAAAACATTAGTAGTGCCAGCTTACCAGAGTCCTACAGTTCCATTTTAAGTGTAGATACCTCGTTGAGGGAGGCAATTAATACTATCCCTGATAATCTTCGCTGGATGACAATTCCCAACATTTTTGTGGAAAGACATGGCCAACCAAATGTAAACCATTTTTACACTGACGGATCCTCATCAGAGCAGGGCATTGGTTTTGGTGTATATAACACGTGTACCGAAGCATATTTTAAATTACGCCAACCATGCTCAGTTTATGTAGCGGAGCTCGCCGCAATCTTTTATGCCTTACTGTTGATAAGTGCATGCCCTCCGGATCAGTATGTAATTTTTTCAGACAGCCTAAGTGCTCTTGAAGCATTAAAATCCGTGAAGGCTATTAAGAGCCCAGACTATTTTGTAAAAGAAATTCTAAAAGTCCTAAGCTCCTTGTTTGAAAAATCGTTTCGAATATCCCTGGTATGGTTGCCTGCTCATTGCGGCATCTTAGGAAACGAGAAAGCAGACCATTTGGCCAAGAAGGGTGCTTCGGAAGGGTCCTTTTACGATAGACCTATCCTCCCTTACGAGTTCTTACGGGCCCCACAAGCTTTCTGCATTGCACGCTGGCAGGGCTTGTGGGACACGGATGAACTTGGGAGGTTCCTGTACTCGATCTCTCCTAGAGTTTCTTTGAAACCTTGGTTCCGCGACATCTCTGGAGAGCGTGCATTCATTCGAATGATGTCTAGACTTAGGTCTAATCATTTCGCATTGGGCGCACATCTCCAGCGTATAGGACAGGTCGACACAAAAGCATGTGGCTGCGGCCTTGGATTTCACGACATAGACCATCTTCTATGGTCTTGCGTGGAATACGAGGCTGCACGACCCACTTTGTTGGATGCAGTCGAAAAACTGGGAAGATCTCCTGGTGTTCCCATCCGGGATATACTAGCTGGGTCAGACTGGAGCCTTCTAAGGATCATCTTTGAGTTCTGCAGGGCTAACGGATTAACTGTGTAATATTCCTATAACAGAGCTATTGTGGCTGGCTGTGTATTGGTTGGTCGTTGTCGTTGTCATGCACTCTCACGCCGATGGCATGGATCGCGGGGTGCTATGGAGGGACTTGCTCCCTCGTAGCATCTTCGCGGTTTTTGGCAGCGGGGTTCGGACATGTATCATCGTCGTGCGGCTTGCTCTTGCATGGCTGGCTGAATGAGTTATGTATCCCACTCCCACTCCATCTGTTTGTCTTTGTGCTACATGTTGTAAATCGCTAGTTTGCTTGTGATGAATGACTGTACGTATGAATGAATGAATGAATGAGCGTGGTTTGTATGGATCTTGGGTCAGCTACAGCTTGAGACAGAAGGTCTTTGCATGGACGAAATCCTTGTAAAGATAAACTCTTCAAAAAGAGTTCCGCGAGAGTTCTCAAAGCCCCTCAACTCTGCTACCAGAGGCAAGAATGCAGAATGATGCAAACTAACCATCCCAAAGAGCCCTGGAATATGGATTGGATTAAGACCCCTGCAATGCCCACGGACAAGAGCTACTTCAACGGACAAGAACGAACCAGAAGAATTCGAGCAAGCCTTGGAATATTTCTTTTCCACAGGATAATGACGAAGCATATGATCTCGACCTCTGCCCCCTCTTATTGGACCACTCGACAAGGACAAGGATCGGATTTTGACAGCAACGTCCGAGCACACCCGGGATATGGTGCCCTCCTAAAGCTGCGAGAAGGAAATGTCTCGCAACAGTCATGCATTAAAGATTAATCTGAATTTATATGTACTCTAATTTTAAGCAATACGGCAAAGCCGTCCCTACTGAATAAAAAAAAAAAAAAATTAAGGTTGTCTTAACTAGACAAATAACTATTATAAAATTAAAATCTGCACTCATATGGCAGAACGGGTTGGAAAATATGTATTTTAATATGCGAGTATGAACAACGAAAAATAAAATGTATTTATTTTTTATGCCATGATATCCATTTGATCTTGGCACTCGGCATGATTCCAATATTTGACCATTCGATTCGAAGCATTCTGTTCCATTCGACAACCGTTTGAGTGCCGTGATCGTATAAACGATTTGTGTGAAAAAAAACTATTTGTTTTAAATAGTAAGTGAAAATCAAATAATTAGTCAATTTCGTAGTTCAATCGCTAACTCGTACCACTCAATAACATCGGCATGGGTAAAAGCCTCGAATGGATCGTGCCCCCATACGCTGGGTTGATTATCATGCTATGGGCATTTAATAAGTTACTGATAGCCAAGTCTATTAGTGGTACAGGAATGCTTTGACCGAATATGGTCGTCGAATCTAAAAAGTTTTAAAAATGCTAGATAATAAATGCATGCCCCCCCCCCCCACCCCGGCAAACAGTTTGGCTTCTAAGCTCTGGGTTGGTTCTTTTGCACCCCAGGTTCACGTTCCATTCTTTTGGAAAAATTAACTAGTTCCGTTCCGTTCCTTTTTTAACGAAATTCCCAACACTAGTTCATACCAACTGTTGAGACGATCGCTTTTGCGAAGTTTTATATAGCGAGACTTGTTTATTTTTTCTACACTTTAAAAACGTCTTGGCTTTTCCTTTGCGAATGAATCGTTAAGTGTTTTGAGCGCGCTTGGTTTTGACCCTTTTTGACCCTAGCCCCGATTTGTCCCTTTTTTGGTGAGCTGGTTGGTTTCTTCTATCCGAGTTCCTTCTCTTTTCCACGATCTATTCTCCACGATATCTCTATACGCCATCTAGTGGACTCTGATGGCACCTATCAATATTCGAAATCATAGATGTTTGAATTATTCGAACATCAACAATCCGCTGTCAGTTAAGGCCGTCCCAACAATAACATCCGTTCCAACACCAACAGTGGACAAAATTTAAGGCCATGTTTATGGACCTGATGAATCGGTCATGTGACTCAGATGCAGTGAAGCTGCATCATTTTAATAAGGCATTAGAGGGAAAGGCGGCAGGCGTTTTAAGTGCAAGTGTGATTGCTTCTAATAAGTTTGCCTCGGCGTGGAAACTGCTAAAGAGCGTTTTGAAAACCCACATGTTATGATAGAACACCACATTAGCGGATTTGTAAAACTAAAGCCATTGATTCGCAAATCGGCTATAGGGCTGCGTGAGTTGGTTGTAACATGCTCAACGCATGTAGATGCTCTCATCTATATGAAACACCCAATTGACAACACAAGTAATAAAATAATTACGCACATTCTGATTTCTTACCTCGATTCGGAAACAAGAAAACTTTGCAAGCGAACACTCGAGCATAAAGAGTTTCTCGAACTATTTGCCATCCTAAAGTTCATCACTCGATAATGTGACGAGCTAGAGCAATGTGGAGCAGAAGCGGCAAGGCTAAACCAGCAATCTCAAAGGTTTATAGTAGCACTATACAGAACTGCAAGGTCTGTAAAAAAACAGCCACACTACATAAATAAATGCCCAGATTTTTTAGCATTGCCTGTAACAACGAGACGAGAAAGGGCGAGGGAACTAAACTGGTGTTTGAACTGTCTTGGATCGGGACACTCGTCAAAAAAGTGTCCATCTAAATGGGTGTGTAGACAGTGCCAACAAAGGCATTATTCACTTATGCATTATGATACAGGTGTAATAGTAATCTCAGTTGAACCGCTGCCTTCCACTTATAGTGCAACCCACATCAGCACACTACAAACTTTTCTCAATACACGAATGCAATCCACAGTACTGATATCAACAGTCATGCTAAATAATTTGGATAGCAGTGGTATTGAGCACCAAGCACGAACCTTATTTGACAGTGGGACTCAATATAATTTCATTGCCGGCGAATTAGCGCAAAGATGTTCATCCTTCCGGGGGCCCTTGCCGCTATTACTCTGTCCAAGGCATACTATAGACAAGAGAACTACGGGGCCCCTAAATCGTCGGGGCCCCAGGCGACCGCCTAGTCCGCCTACCGTTAGATACGCCACTGATGTGGCCTTGGCCGCTTTGAAGCATCGATAGTGTCAGCCGAGTGATTCGTGCGTTGTGATCGCTGCCTTCTGATTTCCGGCCAGCATCTGCAACTGTACGATGGCAAACCTTACCTGTAGCAGCTCGTTTGTACGTCCGACCAACAGCTAAACCGCATAGACCTGAACAGTAGCATTAATAGTTCTATGGCAAAAGTTAAAGGCGATTCGGACTGAAGAAGTTTGAGACTGCAGAAGGTACCATGAGCAAATAGACATTTGAGCAGGTGCGCAGGAGCGATGTAATGCCGTTCGGTACAAAATCGGTACAAAACTATACAAATCATGAGCGGAAAGTTTCCTTCTCGTCCATTTTACCAGACGTAGTTACGGAAGCTGGAGGTTTTTGGTTTGGAGTTTCAAAGTGTGCGAAGGTTCCTTCTAGATCTACGACCAAGGCATCGCAAGCCGACGCACTTTATAGACTATTATACTTCATTTCAACTATTTTACTGTAGAAAAGACTCCATAAATTGTAGTGGCTATCAAAAAATTCACATAAAAAATGTATTTCATACTAATATTTTTTTCTGTAAAAAGTTCTGTATTATTAGTTATATTTACAGGATACAAGTTTAATAGTCGATATACAGTATATCATGAATAAATTTTGTACATAAACAGATTCATAGCTCTAGTTGACAAAGCGCAATCATTAACTGAAATTCCTTAAATGCAAAGCGCATTCCTTGAATTCATTTGCTTACCTAACTTACTAATCTTAACAACTTAAAGGATGAGTATTTCATACTATAGCTACATATTACAAGATAACTTGCCTTAGCTCTAATCACTATTACCACTATTACACTATTACTGTAATATCCAAAGGAACACAATCAATAAACAGTAATCATTAAGATTTCATTTCAACACATAAAAGAAAAAAATCGTATCAGTACGTCCCAAAATTATAACTTCTTCTTCTTGGCTTGCTCAATGAGCACGTCTCGTAGACATGGCCAGGTCGCCAATTCGTTTCCAGGAAACTCGGTCCTGGGCTGCAGTCCTCCAACCACGGTTGCATCCGATTTCCGACAGGTGCGACTCCACCTGATCCAGCCAGCGAGCTCGCTGTGCTCCTCTACGCCTCGTGCCGAACGGGTCGCTGACGAGCACCTTCCTGGTGGGGCATGAGTCCGGCATCCTCATCACGTGCCCCAGCCAGCGTATCCTTCCGGCTTTGATGACCGTCAGGATGTCTGCACCGCCAAACAGCTCAGCTAGCTCGTGGTTCATCCTCCTTCTCCACACGCCGTGCTCGCACAAACCGCCAAAGATAGTCCTTAGCACCCGCCGTTCGAAAATGGCGAGTGCATTGGCGTCCTCCGTCAGTAAAGTCCAGGACTCGTACCCGTAGAGGACCACCGGACGTATCAGTGTGCGATATATCGCGCATTTCGTGTGTTGCTGGAGTCTTCTGGATCGCAGGAGTTTGTGGAGCCCGTAGTAGGCACGATTTCCCTGAACAATGCGCCTTCGGATTTCGCTGCTTACGTTGTTGTCCGAAGTTACGATCGTGCCAAGGTAGCAGAACTCCTCTACCACCTCGAGATCGTCGCCGTCAACTGATACTCTGCTTCCGAGTCGGGCTCTATCACGGTCAGAGCCCCCGGCAAGCAGGTACTTTGTCTTCGTCGCATTGATCCTCAATCCAATCCTAGCGGCTTCGCGTTTCAGTCGGGTGTACGCCTCGCACACCGCCGCAGATGTTAGCCCGATGATGTCGATGTCATCCGCGAAGCCAAGGAATTGGAGAGTTCGGGTGAAAATCGTGCCCCGGATGTCGAAGCCCGCGCTTCGCATGACACCTTCCAGAGCGATGTTGAACAGCAAACAGGAGAGTCCATCCCCTTGCCTCAGACCCCGGTGAGATTCGAACGCTTCTGACAGCATGTTTGTCACTCTCACCTTGCACTGCACCCCGTCCATAGTGGCCCGCAACAGTCGTACCAGCTTCCCAGGGAATCCGTGCTGCTGCATGGTGTTCCATAGTTCGGTCCGATCTATGGTATCGTATGCCGCCTTGAAGTCGATGAACAGGTGGTGCGTAGGGATCTGGTGCTCTCGGCATTTCTGGAGGATTTGCCGTAGAGTAAAGATTTGGTCGGTAGTTGATTTGCCTCCAACAAATCCAGCTTGATAGCTGCCGACGAAATCTGTAGCAAGAGGCGAAAGTCTGCAGAAGAGTATTCGGGACAGGATCTTGTAGGCAGCATTCAGGACTGTGATGGCCCGGAAGTTAGCACAGTCCAGCCTGTCGCCCTTTTTGTACACTGGGTGTATGACACCCAGTTTCCACTCGTCCGGTAGTTCTTCCTGATCCCAAATCCTAACAATCAGCCGATGCATGATGACGGCAAGCCTCTCCGGACCCATCTTGAACAGTTCGGCCACCAGACCATCGCTGCCAGCTGACTTGTTACATTTCAGCTGTTTGATGGCGCTGATGACTTCGTCCAAAGATGGCGGGGGCACTTCGTCATTGTCATGCTGGCTGTCGTAGGGTTGCTCTCCTCTGCTTCCTGCGTCTGCTCTGGTATCTGCTCCGTTCAGGTGTCTGTCGAAGTAGCACTTCCATCTGTCGATCACCTCTCGCTCGTCCGACAGGATATCTCCCTCCTCACTGCGGCATATAGCGGTCATGGGAGTAAAACCGCTCCGTGCCGCATTCAGCATCCTGTAGAACTTACGAGTTTCCCCCGACTGGGATAGCTGCTGCATGAGTTGCTCGTCCGACTCTTCGAAGCCGCGCCTCTTGTCCTGGAAGAGTAGGGTCTGCTGCCTTCTCAGTCGTCTGTAGTCTTCCACGTTCTGCCGGGTCTCGCGCTGGAGCATGCGGGTCCGCGCGGCGTTCTTCTCGGAGAGTGCTCGCCTGCACTCATCATCAAACCATTCCTTCCTCTGGTTATGGGTCACGCGGCCAATTGTTCGCTCGGCCGTGCTGCTGATGGCTTGCTCCACCATGCGCCAGTGGTCATTGAGAGACATCGCCTCGGTAGTGGTGTCCTCCGGCAGCGCTTCCCCAAGCGCGATTGCGAAGTCCCTCGCCACAACAGCTTGTTTCAGCCGGTCTGTGTTGAGCCTTGGGGTGGGCTGATAGCGCAGTTTGTTGGCCACGCACAGTTTCTGGCGTAACTTAACCATAACCAAAAAATGGTCTGAGTCGACGTTTGCTCCTCTATAGGTCCTTACGTCGATTATGTCCGAGAAGTGCCTTCCATCGATGAGAACGTGGTCGATCTGGGAAAGTGTTTGCTGCGGTGATCTCCAGGTGTAACTGAAGCGAGGTGCGTGCTGGAGGAAGGTGCTGCGAATGTTCATGTGCTTGGAGGAGGCGAAGTTTACGAGCCGAAGCCCGTTGTCGTTGGTCAGCCGGTGGGCACTGAAACTTCCTATCGTCGGTTTAAATGCCTCCTCCCGTCCGACCTGAGCATTAAAATCCCCGATGACAATTTTAACGTCGTGTTGTGGACAGCGGTCGTACTCCCTCTCCAACTGCGTATAATAATTGTCTTTATCGTCATCGGTGCTTCCAAGGTGCGGACTATGCACATTTATGATGCTCAGGTTGAAGAACCTGCCACGAATCCTCAACCTGCACATCCGTTCATTGATCGGCCACCACCCGATCACTCGCTTTCGCATCTCACCTATGACCAGGAACGCCGTACCGAGTTCATGCTTTTCACCACCGCTTTGGTAGATCGTGCAATCGCTACGATAGGGGCGCTCCGTCACTCCTTTCCAGCGCGTCTCCTGAAGTGCTACTATTCCGAAGCCACGGGCCCTCACCTCGTCCGAAAGAATGCGGGTACTTCCGGGTGCTGTGAGAGATCTGCAGTTCCATGTTCCGAGTTTCCAATCGTTTGCCTTGTTCGGTTGCGTGGGTCGGTATCGGTTGGTCCGGTTCGAAATTCTTTGGTTTCCTTTCGTTGCGTTTATGTTTTTCCAGGGGTGGCTTGCAAGGCCTCTCCCCTAACCTCCAGTCTCGTCGTAGGGCCTACGCATCCTAGCTGATTAAAGTCCCGTAGGATGCCAGGACAGAAGGGGCAACCAGCCGCCCCTAACATGGAGAACAGACGCTGGTCATCCCCCCCCGCTCAATTTAGCCATATAGCCCATCTTCCCAAGGGGTTGGGTTTCCCCGTATACCCAAGCTCAGATATTTGGAGAAATATGTTACCGTTCTGTACGCCGTGGACGTATTGAGTCGGAGTAGGGTATGGAGATCCTATATTAGCCTTCGAGAGGCGTCAGACCATACCCGTATCAGTGCGGTATTGCTACAAACACTGACAACAGAACTATTAATTATAACTATGTACATTAATTTTACATAAATAACATACGTATCGATGTGCTACGTTGATCATGATGTTAAGTAATGTAGCGATTATTGAATGATTGATGATACGTTTTTAACGAAATGAAAGTAAGCAAAGATGATCCAGCATGAAGAAGAACAGAATCGCTATTTTACAAGCGGGTGCAATTAAAAGACTGAAACAACTAAGTCAATTGTAACACATTTAAATTGAAACTTATGATTGGATTCAGGACCAATTACAAATATAATTCAATTGAATAGGTAACCTTTTTAATAAAGAATGGGCCATGCAATCTAAAAATGAAAAATATTATTAAAATAATAAAAAAATAAGTTAATAAATAGGTGAATAAATAACTACATGTGTAATACCTGAAGTAAGTATATAAATAACTATAATCACGTAGATAACGTTCGAAACTATGACAGCAATACACTCCGAATAAATAAGTTAACAATTGATTAATGAATAAATAAATAAACTAATAAACTGCTACTAAATTGTTATAAATACAATAGAATTGAACTATGCAAAACTTGAACAATTATATAAACTATAAATAAATTGCAAAATGCCTTATCACATTTAAATAAATAATTGATAATAAATAATTTAAAATCAATAAGGTATAAATAAATATAAATATCACAATAAATTAATAATAGGCATCTGAATAAATTACCGATTAATTAATTTTTTTTGTTGCTTTTGAATGCGGATCAGGGTATTTCCGCTTGCGCCTCAATTGATTTTCGGAACTCCTTTTCATGTTAAGAAAACGCATTCTAACAATGGCTCGTTGTTTTGCAAACGTTTTTTTGATTTCAAACGGCAGTTCCGGAATTTTTTTCTGAATGGTCATTTCAATTTTAGCCACAATCCCCTTCATTTTAGAAAGATTACCATTCTTATTGATTTTGTTGAACACCTGTTCCATTTTATACCCGAGGGTTAAAAATGTTTGGGAAGGTTCAAACAAGCCACCTACTGATAAATGCCTGACAAATGTTGGAGGTTGGCAGTAGCAGTGATCAGAATTAATTTTAAATGTTTGACAGCCTAAGTTTAAATGAGGATATTTGGAATTATACTTATTAGCTATGTAACCCACTGTTGCTACGGATGTAGCTATCTATTTATTATGAGTAGCAAATAATAAGCTAGAAAGGAGAATATATTGCAGTCCATCAATTTCTTGCTGTGATTGCATAACAACGCTGCTACCAACAGTACTGACTGAGTCTGAATCACTGCTATTGTCCTCCACTGCCTGGCAAATATCATTGGTTTTTTCCATTTCTTCCATATCAGGAAGGGATTGGGGAATATCCACCCTAGCGAAAACAGTTGCGGATAAAAATTCTTCAACGTGCTCATGACTAGCTTCTTCTTCGATTTTTTTTGGCTTGTATGGTTTTTAAATATTGTAGGTGATTTGCCAAGAATAATTATTCTTATTTTATAGATGCAAATTAATGGAGACGGATGATCATACACCCCACCAATTTGGCGTAGTTGCGAAACAAAGTTTTGTAGCGCGTCCTGATTGAGCTGAAATAGAAATTAAATAAAAGTTATCCAATACATAAATAAAAATAAAATTGTCTTATATAATAATTACCTTATAAGTTGAAATGAATGTGACACGAGATCCGTACTTCCTTTTCATATCTCCAAAAAGCAACTGAAGCGATGAGATATGCATCAGGACAGATTTCTGGAATACCTGCGTTCCTTTCTTTCCAATTGCCCTCATATTTAACATTAAATCAAACATGTCTTTTAATGCTCCTGTTTGGTTTTCATTGCCATTATATGATTTAAAAAAATCTAATTTAGCCTTTGGAGAGTAGGAATTTGCTATATCAAACCAAAGATCTACCTTTTTGATGAATAATGCCAGTTCTTTTGCATCACTATCTTCTGGGTAGTATCTTTGCAGAGCAATTGAAGTGGTTCTGGACAAAAGTTCTGCGACTTTCCGAACATTTTGGCGTTCTTGTGGTATCATATTCAAATGATTGTCTGTAAGTTTAAATATTGGAGTCATTTCAGCAACGTTTCTATTTCCTATCAGATCAATCAACTTGTCTTGTTTAATTATTTTACTATTATACTCAAATCCAGTGTCTAACAACCAGTTCCGTATTAGTCTTAAAATATGAGGTGCATTAGGAAAAACATAAATATTGCAATTTGTAATAGGATGGTTACAATATGGACGAGAGTAGTCATGAGCGCCAAGATCCTTCCAGCATCCAACATTTGATTGGCAATTATCGCTTACTATACTCACGACATTTATATTCATATGATGTAACCGTCTGATAATTTCGTGGAGAATATCTTTTGTCATCTGTTGATCGAATCCAATAAATACTGGTTGTTTCCAGTTTTTAAAAAGCCCTCTTGCCATAACCACTTGCAAATAATTATGCGGTCCAAGAACTTCATCAGCGGCCGGATCATACTCCAAAGTTTTCCTTACTTTAATTTCATCAAACGATAATATACATTCACGTTCGTTTTCATTCATTTCGCAGGTAATGTTATTTAATAAAATTAGCACATCATTTAATATACCTTGCTTAAGTTCAAGTTTATTTGAGTACCGTTGTAATGTACATGGAGCTGCTACAGGAAAATACATATCCTTTCCAAGATACTGATACGATATTATTCCAAAAGAGCGTAACGTAAAAAAATTGCTAATTTCTTCTTTAGTCCATCGAACTTTTTTTTCGTTTCCCTGTTATTAAATCGATCTAATTTGAGCTTAAGGTTTTCCTTAAAACATTTTTATTTTTTTTTTTCAAACAGGAAGGGCGACAAAACAGTTTCTTTAAATTTATTAAAACTAGCTTGCTGAAGTTCGACCTGCTTTTTGGAGTTTTGTAGCTCTTTGGAGACAGATTCCAATTGCTTGGATAAAAATTCATTTACTTCCAGCAATTGACGACATTTCTTCTGAGCCTTATTTCGTTCTGCAGTAAGTAATTTGATATAATTTTATTTTTTATCGCAAAAAACACACGTCGGCTGGGTGATATTATCACCGGATCGCTCTAAACACTCGGTAGTGTTTGCTATCGCATGAGATTCAGAGTCGTCATAATTAACGTCTCGTGGCGTAGTTAAACAAACTGTATGGCATTCAATATTTTCTTGTATTTCATCATTGCCATTTAAATTAGGTTTAACAATTGTTGGAAATGCTAGGAGAACAACGTCGAAATAATGATAGAGTAAAGTTAGAGTAACTAAGAATAATTCATTCATCAATTAGTGTATTGTCCACATCGGCTTCGGTCATATAAATGCTTGTACAAAAGTAAATTTAATAACATAATTAACATTAACGCACATACCCTCGTGGTCAACTCAACAAAATATTGCAAAAAAATAACCATTTTTTTTTGCAAATTTGTTTCAATACAGTGTAAACGCTTTACAGCCAGAATTCAATAGTTGAACGCTTTCTATTTGGCATGCTTTTTAGCTGAACGTCCGTTGGTTGGCTTACAGTTCGATTAAAAAGCATGCGTTTGTATAGAAAATACGGGTTTTGAAAAGTTCTAAAAAATATCACGGCTTTCCGAGAAAATCTTTTTTTTTAATTAGCCTATTAGCCTATAATAGCCAAAATCAAAATTGGGGGGGGGGGTTGGGAGGGGGGGGAGTCTGGTACATTGGCAAAGAAAATAACAGAAATTGCAAGCAGTCTTACAAAGAAAACGCATAAGGAAAAGGAAAGTGCTTTGAAAGCTGCGGAAACCATTAGTCTGAATGATTATTTAAATTGATGATTCACATTCATAAAAAGGAATCACTTAAGCCAACTATCCAACAAGCAATGAGTTCTGGCTGCATTTTTCACACAGAAGATGGTTTTTTTATGATAGCTTAAAAATGTCGCAGGTTAGCGGCAAATTAATTGTAATCGAGGGTGGATTCGCCTCTTGATAGCTCGGATCGAACGCGGCCGTTGGGTTTGCGCACTGTTTAATGACTTCTATGGATGGAGTGGATGGGCTTCTGCCCAAAAGACCTCTTCGGCAACTGGGCGTCATGCAACCACTTATTCCGCGTTCTCTTTTCCTCTAGAATGCTTATTTAAATTGATAATAAAGGCTTGCCAACTGGTTTCAGCTTCTTAAACGTCTTCTTGTTCTCCTTGGACGGCGAGTTGATGAGCTGGTAATCGTCCTTCACGAAATGTGAGGAGTACAAAATATGTTTTTTGAAGGAGTCCATTTGTCCTCTTGTTTGCAAAATAATATCTATTTGCGCAAAAGAACTGGCTCAGTTGGATATTTATAGAAAATGATGTCGATGTTGTGCTTTTTTGCCAGATACCGGCTATTGCTACAAAAAGATGCAGCGCAAGTTGTTGTCATGTTGTACACTGAAATTGCATAACAAAATTAGTCTCATGACTTCATAATTTACACCAACATACCTTTAAACAAGTTAAACTGCACCAAAACTTCGATTATTTTAATATTTGGATATAATATAGGTCGTTTTTAAAAATTCGGTACGCGTGTAACTCTTTTTTTCTGAAACCACCGCCGTCGTATGAAGGTAAACTTCTCACCGAAATGTCAAATTTTTCCTACAGCTGTTTGTCAATTTATACTGAATGCTTCAACCTCTATCCTCAATAGACCTTGATTTTATTATACGCTTTGTACAAAGACTTGCCGATCCTTCATCTTCGCAACTAATCACAAGACTGATCAATCACATGCTGTCAGATTTTTTGCATGCCGCGCTTTTTGTTTTCGTTCGCTTCTCTCTCGGTCTCTTTCCTTTTGTTTGGTCTCTATCTCTCTCTATCTCTCTTTCTCTCTCTCTATATCTCTCTCTATCTCTCTCTCTCTCTCTCTCTCTCTCTCTCTCTCTCTCTCTCTCGCTCGCTCTCGCTCTCTCTCTCTCTCTCCGTCTTTCGCCTTAGTTCAAATTTCTATGCGCTGCCCGTTGAGTAATACCCGCTGCCCGTTCCTTGCGTCTCCTATTTTCTGACCTTATCGCGATGCTTGGATGTTTAATTCCTGCTATACGCCTCTCAACTCCTACAAAGATTGCTGAACAAATGCTGTAAAAATTACCAAAAATGCATTCAGACCACTGCATGCACAACAACTAAAACCTTAATGCATGCTGCGATGAAACTATAGAAGCTTTTTCATCCAGCTGTCAAAACTTTACCACGCTTTTTGTTCAAATGTTCTGGATGACTGGACCTCTGTATTATATAGACTTTGTATTAAACAGTGAATTAAAAGAGGCGTTTTCTACAAAAAGTCAAAGGTTTTGCTTCTAAATTGTGAGAATTAGTAATATTTGTTTGATTACAATCAAAATATAAAGTGTAAGTTGTTCACAGGACGAGTTAAACCTTATTTTGTGAGGCAAAATTCTTGCGGTTTTGCTAAGAAATCAAATCGTTTTGATCGAAATTAGTTGAAATACGTTGTATTTGTGCGATTTGAAAACTCGAAAATATGCGCTTTAAAAAAATATAATTGTGAAATAAGTGATAACAATGCACCATATTTAAGTATAAATGCTGGCTTCATACATGTTTTATTAATATTTGGATAAACAAAAATTTTTACGCAGTGTGCAATAATTGGGTGATGTGCAACAGTTGGCAAATTACCCTTATTATTTTAATTAATAACTTTTTACTCCTCCGTTGTTTTTGACAGTCTCATACAGTCATGCTATTCATCAACCGTTGGCATATTTCTTCATCAATTTCTCGCTAAAATTTTTCTATCAGCACTTTTAAACCTGTTACGTTTTTATATTGTTTGTTTTCGGCATAAAATTTTCTTGTTAATATTCCCCACATGTTTTCGATTGGATTCAAATCCGGGGAACATGCAGTTCAGTTCGATGTATTTATCTTATTTTCTGTAAACCATGCTTTCGTAACTTTAATTGTATGAATTGAAGCATGATTCTGTTGGAATATGTTGCTCAAATTGTTCTGCATGAACGGCAATGCATTTTTTTTAAATACTGAAATATAATCCGTACTGTTCATCCTGAACCAGTGCTGCAAAATGTCATGAGTATCATGAGATTTTCACCAACGAAAACAATGAACATATCCGTGGTAGCTTGATGCTCATTGCTGATAGTCAATAAAAGAGCGTCATGACATGCTGAACACGACATGTGAATTCTTTAGTCCAACGCGATACTCTGACTGACAAGTTTAGCTTAATGCCGGTGCAAGCATAATCATGATTTTTTCTGGCTGTGAACAGTGTTACCATATGCCACTGTTTGAACACTGTCATCAACATTCATGACTGAAACAAAGCTCAAATCAGATCACGTACACAACTGAGATGATCAGTGACTATACTCAAACAGTTGCAGAATCAATCACACGCTTGGTGACATTTAGTTTAGCACCCAACTTTTGGTCACTGACTTGGTCACGACATTGTTGTCGGCGATAATCGCGACATTCTTGGAATACACTTGGCGCGTGGGCTCTAGCAACAAAATGAGCATGCTTTCTCCCTCTATCTGTTTTGATTATCTGTCGGGTCAAACAGAGCGAGAAAACATGCTCATTTTGTTTCTTGGAACCACTCGCACGCACCACATATCTCCCGTGACCCTCTTGGCAGAAATCGCCTGTACACTCTGCCTCTAGCTACCCCCGCTCTACACTTGCGAGCAATCATGCGACACACTCGCACACTTCCATACGTCTCCACCCCTGAACGCTCCTATCGTTGAGGTGTTGAGCAAAAATCGGCTCTGAGCTTGAGAGACACACTTGCACTCCACCAACCCCCCATGACCGATTGCTCCCGTCATTGCGATGATGGGTTATTGTTACATCTGTGTGTGAGATCCTCGCTCTCACTCCGCCATGCCTTACCAACCTACTTCACGCAATGCTTCCACATTTGCGGTGTTGGTAAAATTTTCAATCTGATGAGAGAGCGAAAGAAACTATGGGCGAATCATAGTTCTATTTGGCAAAACAGAAATAAAACAGATATGCATAATTTAATGATATTTAATACAACACACAATAATTTACAATTAGTTTAAGAGTAATAATGATTCTTTAAATGTGTGTTGTGTTTTATATCTTTTTTTCCTGGCAATTGAATGTTGTGCACAAAACTATTCTAAAAATTTGGACAAGTTTTGAAGCTGTCCCATAGTGATAAAAGTTGTTTTCTTCATCTGCGGTTCGCCTCCCTCGTTTGACAGATATCAGTGTTGACAAAAATTGGCTTGGTTTGGTTCGGTGAAATTCTGGAGTGATTTATGCTGTTTACCTAATATTATTTCAATAAAGTACAGTTTAATTTGCTTGTGCTTACCGAGCATATAAGTGCAGTTAACCAATATTTATTTAATTGACTTATAGTGTCAGTGTGCGCAAGCGTAAAGGCGTTAAATTGATTTAAATTAGCAGGTAAATTGTGTAAAGTGTGATGATTGCTGGTGTTTTTTTTTCTTTTTGAGTTTATAAACTGTATATTGTTATAGGATCCAGATATCCAGTTCGTAACGGCTCGAAGCAACGGGCAATTGTGGATCAGAAAGGAGGAAAGAAAGGGTGAGAGGGGAGAATAGTGAGCGAAAGCACTCACAGCCGGTAAGTGCGTACCTTAAATGGATAGCGGTAGCTTAAACGATCAAGCCTCTCGTGAGCGGGCACTCAGCGTGGCTTAAACTTCTGAATGCCAATAAGCTTTGTTTAAGCTACGTGTTTAAGCCTACATGTCGCGCGATTTCTGTCAGAAGGGGGGGACCATCGCGATGATCACCGACTGGAAATGTCGCGACCAAGTGATTGACCAAGAGTTGGTTGCACACAATGTCACCAAGCATGTGATGGTCGCACCAACTGTTTGAGGCTCGCCTCTGATCATTACAGTAGAGCTCGTGACGCTGAGATGATTTTGTTACAGCCTGAATTTGTCATGACTATGTCAGTGACATTTTGCAAAACTGATCACAGCAAAAAAAGTCGTGATATACGGCAATATCGGGGAGCTCGTTCGTTCCCGGGAACGTTCGCCGCAACGCTCATTTTCACTCATTTTATAGCCTTCTATGATCAAAAATTAGAAAACCGTCTAGGTTTTGTTCTGCCCAATCTAGTGGTACAACCCTGTCCACTCATGAGCGACGAACGTTCTTCGACGAACGACCACCCCGATACGGCCGATAGTGACTGACCAAGCGATGGTCGCAAACATGTCATGAGCATCCCTTCTGACAGAAATCGCGCGACATGTAGGCTTAAACTCGTAGCTTAAACAAAGCTTATTGGCATTCAAAAGTTTAAGCCACGCTGAGTGCCCGCTCACGAGAGGCTTGATCGTTTAAGCTACCGCTATCCATTTAAGCTACGCACTCACCGGCTGTGAGTGCTTTCGCTCACTATTGTCCCCTCTCACCCTTTCTTTCCTCCTTTCTGATCCACAATTGCCCGTTGCTTCGAGCCGTTACGAACTGGATATCTGGATCCTATAACAATATACAGTTTATAAACTCAAAAAGAAAAAAAAACACCAGCAATCATCACACTTTACACAACTTACCTACTAATTTAAACCAATTTAACGCCTTTACGCTTGCGCACACTGACACTATAAGTCAATTAAATAAATATTGGTTAACTGCACTTATATGCTCGGTAAGCACAAGCAAATTAAACTGTACTTTATTGAAATAATATTAGTTAAACAGCATAAATCACTCCAGAATTTCACCGAACCAAACCAAGCCAATTTTTGTCAACACTGATATCTGTCAAACGAGGGAGGCGAACCGCAGATGAAGAAAACAACTTTTATCACTATGGGACAGCTTCAATACTTGTCCAAATTTTAAGAATAGTTTTATGTACAACTTTCAATTGCCAGGAAAAAAAGATATAAAACACAACACACATTTAAAGAATCATTATTACTCTTAAACTAGTTGTAAATTATTGTGTGTTGTATTAAATATCATTAAATTATGCTTATCTGCTTTATTTCTGTTTTGACAAATAGAACTATGATTCGCCCATAGTTTCTTTCGCTCTCTCATCAAATTGAAAATTTTACCAACACCGCAAATGTGGAAGCATTGCGGCATGAAGTAGGTTGGTAAGGCATGGCGGAGTGAGAGCGAGGATCTCACACACAGATGTAACAATAACCCATCATCGCAATGACGGGAGCAATCGGTCATGGGGGGTTGGTGGAGTGCAAGTGTGTCTCTCAAGCTCAGAGCCGATTTTTGCTCAACACCTGAACGATAGGAGCGTTCAGGGGTGGAGACGTATGGAAGTGTGCGAGTGTGTCGCATGATTGCTCGCAAGTGTAGAGCGGGGGTAGCGAGAGGCAGAGTGTACAGGCGATTTCTGCCAAGAGGGATGTACCCAAGCGGAAATTTTCGGACGATAACTCATACAATCTCATAATTTAACAAGCAATATATGACAGTATGCGTGGTTCTTCCATTCGTAACATTTCGCTCTCCAAGCCAAGCGTTGAAACAGGTTATGTGTATTTCTTTTTGACTATTATGTAGCTGCATTTAAATCAGTTGTATTCTTTCGTATCGTATCATTCATATAAACACCAACAATGTAAATGTAAATGTAAAAACTATTTAACTTCAAAATGTCTAACGCTAGACGTGCAATGAAGATAGCAAATATGCCATTGCACGCGGTTGTAGTTATGTGCCGAAAAAAGTCTGAATCTCGTACACTATTTCGTTTGTCAAATCGTGCACGAAATTTCAATCGAAAATACAGCCGAAAAGTGACATTTTCACTCGCTTGGGTATTAGTCACACCAATCATTGGTGTGTGGTGGGTGGTGTGTGGTGGGTGGAGGAGGAGGGAGTAGTAGGAGTGGTGGTGTTGTGTTGTGTGTATTGTATTGTCACCACACCACACTTAGCAGATTTTTCTTGGTAATTTGCTTCTGTGCTGCCGCCGTTCTTGCTTATTGTTTAGAGCCGGTTTTCGCACATTTGGTTTTTTTGGAGGAAGGCGGGGAGGGGGAGCGGGGAATGGATTTTGGTTTGATTTTTTTTGGGTAAGGAGGAAATTGTTGTATGGATGATGTGTGTATGTGTATAGTATAGTGTATGTGAATATTCAATTGAACGGATCTCGTCGACGGGTTCAGACGTGCGCGCTGTGACTTTTTCTGAAATGGTAAGTTGGAACAAGGTTAGAAGTTAGTGTACGATGGAATAATATTTACCAGTGATGTATAACGTGTGGACCTTCCGGATGAACCATGCCGGTGGTATGAAATTGTGCATTAAAAGACGTTTTGTTGTAAATGAAGTGGTATTTACGTTGTATCAGGTTATTTTTGTCAAATAATGTTTTTGAAGATCTGCGTCATCAACGGTAACAGCAACGGCTGTGTAGGTAACTGTTACGCTAAAAGAAAGAGAGGAAGAGCAACGCAATCTACTTTTTGTGCGCGAATAAGAAATGTGTTAAAGTGCGTACGCGATAACGTTTTTTGTCTGTTGTAAAACATGTATTTTTTTATTGAAGTGTACTTTACTGCGTAACAATTAAAAATTAGATTGATGGAAATCGAGCTGAAGCGAAAGAAAGTACGGTAAATTTTGTTTGTGTGGTATTTAACTGCGTAGACTAGAATCTTTGTTATGTGTTGTACGACAGGTATTGTTTTAGCGCGGGTGTAAGTTTTTTATGGGTCGTGAAGTGTTTTAGTACAGTAGTATAGTGTAATGTAGAATGTATACTTCTAGAAGTGCTTGCTAGTTTGTATTATGTAAAAGTATTTAACCGCATTTATCTACTTGATGATGATGGTGTATTTTTTAATTTGTTTTTGTTTAACAGCTTTTATGAAAAAAAACTACGATAATTTAAAATAAAATTTAAAAAAAAATGAGAGTCTTCAAACATTCGAGACACGCGCGCGTATAGTGGACTTTGGGGTTTAGACCCACTGATTGTAAGATGATAGGACTTAGCGGCACCTTATCGGATTCATTAGTGGGTCGAAAACACTCAATCATCCACTCGAGTGTTATGTAGAAATTTTACTTTCATTTTTTATACCTAAATATCTTTAAGATAATTTCGTCCTTCTCGAACCTTTGAAGGGGAAAGTGGAGGGACCATCATCATCAATCTATTGTGATGGAACTAAATAGAAAAGCAACAGCACACGTATCGTTTGAGTGCCGATGCGTGGTGTAGGAGAGATATATTTTAGCGTGGAGTTTTTTGCAATGGTAACTATTTGATATGAAAACGAATAGAGAAGCAACAGCACATGTGTACAGGTGTAGGAAGTGCGTTATTGGTAAATTATAAGTAGAAAAGTGAACACATTTTAAAAAATACTATTTTAGAATGATCGGTTTAGAAATAAAGCATTTCAAATAACTATTTTTTATTATTTTAGCTGCCAACTTCTTCGTATACAGTCTGTTCCCGAGTTACGCGGTTTATGCGTTCCCGAGGAATCCGCGTAACTCGAATATCCGCGTAAGTCGAATTTCCCTTTTTTGACTAAAATACTATTGATTGCTCGGAGTTTTTTTTTTATTTAATTTAGTACTTTTATACTCTTTATCATTTATTTGATATAATTCGTACAGAAAATTCTAATATTTCAGGCTTTTAAGCGGTTTCAACTTGTTAGCAAAAAGGCAATTTCTACCGAACTTGAAGCAAATTGTACTGATTTGACATTTAATCTGTCAAACTTCAAAAACCGCGTATCTCCGAATCCGCGTAAGTCGAGAACCGTGTAACTCGGGAACAGACTATACAAGCATCGACCATACGGTCAACAACAAAGAACAATACGTGTCCTCTTGCTCTTACAATGAAGCGACACTTTTACCTCGAATTCCTAATGGTACGTTTTAACTTACGCTTAAGCTTTAAAGCTTGCATTTAATATTAATAACCCCTCGTCCATCGTATCATACTCGTTGTTTGTTGTTTGGTCTGGACACACTTGCTAGGAGACGTGATAATGCCCAATGTACGTTTTTGTCCAAACTTATTGTCGGTGAGATAGATTCGCCAGAACTACTGGCTAGAGTCAACATAAATGTCCCTCCTAGAGTGTTCCGTAACTACACACTAATAAGAACTGACCTTACAAGACGTGCATACAGCGAGAACGACCCAATGACTGCGATGGTCCGTAAATTTAATCAGCGTTACATTTTATTTGACTGGCACCTACCTACTAGATTCTGTTGATCCGTTTTGTCATTGTACACTGCGTTAGTTATTTAAGTTTTAGTTCCAATTCAGTGATAAGGCCGCTTGTTTGGCCAATCACTTAATACAATAAACAATAACAATAACAATAACAAATACAACATATATTTTTGTATTTACATTTCAGTACCAAATCTTAGAATTACTCCAGTGGTTCTGCAATCTGATGCAGTTCCACCGAATGTTGCTAATATTACGAATGTTGGTAGTAAGTGTATTAATAAACCTATCGTATAATATGCAAGTTTTATTACATTTTATTTTTATTTTTATTTTCATTGCCACAAATTGCTGTAGAATCTAATTACCAGTTACGACAACAAACAACGACGCAAACAAACAACACTGTGCCTGAAGTACAATATGTTACACCGACGTCACCAACCGATTGTTTCAACAACACAGCGACTACTAATAATATTTTAGATAGATGTAGTAAATTATAAATTAATTTCTTAACATAAGCTGTTATGTTTTCAGCACACCTAATACAGGCTAGTCCGGTAGATGAGGTACAATATTTAAAGGGGCAAATAGAAATTTACAAAGAGCAGGTTAAAGATTTGAGGGGTGAAGTAACATTTTTAAAAGGAGTTATAGAAAATAAGCTGGATAGAATTTTGAACAGCACAGCCCGACAAAGGGAATCCTTTGAAGAGTTGGTGCTTGTTAGTCGCCCTAGGGAAGGGCTTCTTCCAAGAACTGATTTTGATTTTACACCTATAGATACAAAAGAAAAATTAAAAATTTTTGGCTTGGCATAGATCCAAACTATAAAAAATAAATCTTGCGTTTTTTGCAAAGGCAAATATCACGTGCGGACGTAGACAACCGTATGCACGATTTAATACGGTAATTTCCATCTATTAGAAACTGAAGCGTTTGGACGTGTTTCTGCGTTGCTCCTGTGTACTGTCTGTTTTTGGTGTGATTTTGGTTTGAAATCGTTCGTTTTTGAGTTTGTGAAGCTGTTCCTATCGCAAGTTTTGCTGTGTTGCTGTGTTGAAGCATTTTGTTCCTGCATCGTACGAGAATTTCTACGAGAACGCGTGCCTGAATTTGTATTTTCTGCGAGATTTGTGTTTCATCGGCGACAGCGGTTCAGTGTTATTGACCCTGCTTAATACACTCAGAGAGTAATTCGCACCAGCTCATCAATAAGTGTATCGATCGATACTCTCTCTCATAATGGACTGTGCAATCTGCTCTACTACTATCAACAAAGATCCGGTTGTTTGTATTGGCAATCTTCCTTTTTCGGAGTGCAATTCTGCGTTTCATCCGGAATGCATTAAACTTGCCGCCACTTGTGTTAAGGAGGTGGCACGCAATCGTGGTCTCTGCTGGATGTGCGAGAAATGCCGTGACTCGAGATCAGATTTATTCTCATCAATTTCGTGCTTGATGAATACACTGAAAGATGAGTTGAAAAATGCAATACGGAGTGAGCTTGATCAAAGGATATCTCAGCTGGATCCAAATAGAGTGATGCCGCAAGAGCGTGAGAAAATCGCTCCGACTGTGAGTACCATCTCTCTCACCGATAAAACATTCCACACATCCACCGATACTCCTATGTCACCAACACCAACTCCCGTCAAACAGAACTCACTACCACACTCTCAATCGCGTATGCTCTCTGATAATGAACACATAAATCCAACACAAGCAATTCTTCACACCGGCACTGCCAATGATCACATCAACACAGACACCATACAATTCATTCCTGCACCTGAGCCAAAAGTTTGGATGTTTGTAACTAGGATTGCACCCACTGTAACTGAGGAGAACATGAAAATGTTCATTCTAGGAAGGTTAAAATGCACTGACTGTTCGGTGAAGTGTGTCATACCAAGAGGTCGCGTTACAAGCTCACTAAAGTATGTGTCCTTTAAGATCGGCATTCCATCGGAGTTTGGCGAGCTCGCTTTCTCTCCTTCAACTTGGCCATGCGGATTTGTTTACCGCCAGTTTGAATTTCACCAACGTACACAGAAACAATTCATACCAACACTCCCGGTATCTTGCTTTCCTGCTTCAAACAATTCAACTGCCAGAAGTTTCTCAACTACTAATTTTATGCATAATGATGTCAACTGCATAAATGTGATCCCACCAACACACACAACACAACATAGTCCATCACCGAGCCATCATCTTAAAAATGCAAACTCACCTGAAACTCACCTGACTCAAAACAATTCCTCCGGTTCGACTTTTTTAAGCCAACATTAAGTCATTCAACTTTACCTATGGAGCCAGTACTAAACACATTCAATATCTTTTATCAAAACGTCAGAGGCTTACGTACTAAAACCTCTGAATGTTTTGCTAATACTGCAATCGCCGACTGGGATGTTATCGTTCTTACGGAAACGTGGCTAGATGACAGCTTTCCATCTGAGCTTTTGTTTGATAACAACCGCTTTAATACATTCCGTACGGATCGTTCTGCAGCAAACAGTAACAAATGTAGAGGTGGTGGTGTCCTCGTTGCGATCAATGCAAATTATGCTTCCTCTCTGTGCTCGACAAACACATCTACAATTGAATGCCTTTGGGTTCGAGTAAAAGTTCTTAATGTTTCGCTAATCATCGGATCATTTTATTTGCCTCCTGATCAATCAGCCAACATGGACACCATAAATGCATTCTGTAATTCATTGCACTTAACGAGAGAGAAATATAAGAATGACTTTTTTATTCTGTTCGGGGACTTCAATCAACCTAATCTTAAGTGGGATATCAACGGCAAATTTCCGACACTGAATCTTATGCTTACCCGACTATCCCCTACCAGTCAAGCTCTACTCGATGAACTAAGCTTTGAAGGTCTTCGCCAACTTAACACTGTTCTAAACCACAATAACAACATGTTAGATCTAGTGTTTGCGAACGACAAAGTTACTGATTACATGAGGCCAATCGAATTATGCATCGAAAGTATTGTTGAACCTAATGGACATCATCCAGCTTTACTTACATACTTCACGCTCCCGCAATACAGTGTGCCGTCATCTCAACCCCCACGTCAAGCTGATTTCAATTTTAGACGAACTAATTTCACTGATCTCGTTTCTGCACTTAAGCAAATCAACTGGGACTCTATCGCTGATTATGACGACATCAACGACAGTGTGGCTGAATTTTCTTCTCAAATGAATGAACTGTTTGAACAATTCATCCCACGGTTTAATGTTCGTGCTCATCCACCATGGACCAATTCTGCACTACGTTTGGCTAAACGTCGAAGATCACGGGCCCTTAAAAAACTGCATCGACTAAAAAACAGCACTAATCAAATAAATTTTGCTCGCGCCTCAAAAATATATAAGCAGCTGAACCGAACCGCCTACGCCAACTACGTCAGGAAAATTGAAATCAATATCAAAAGACATCCCACATCATTCTGGAAATTTGCTAAAGATAAGGAATCCTGTGGACGACTTCCTTCCTCGATGCAGTTTGAGGGAAACACCATTACCGGAGACGAAGAGTTTTGTAATGCATTTGCCTCATATTTCTCTTCTGTGTACACCAACAATTCCTCGGTACCGTCTAACTCAACATCGGCTTTATCCTTCATAAATGATGAGGTTAATTTATGCACACCACTAATCAACGATGATGAGGTGGAATCTGCTATTTCGTTGTTGAAGCTTTCCTACGCACCTGGGCCTGACAATATTCCCAGCGCAATTCTCATTAACTGCAAGGCTGCTCTCATTCCCATACTGACCAAACTATTCAACAAATCCTTGCAATCGAAATGCTTCCCGCGTCTTTGGAAATCATCGTGGATGTTTCCTGTTGATAAAAAATCTGACAAAAGTAATGTGTGCAATTATAGAGGAATTTCAATGTTATGTGCGTGTTGTGTTATCTGTGTTATCTGTTTGAAAAGATATTGTCTCGTCATATGCTCCAAGCCTTTTCACCATTAATTTCTAATGTTCAACATGGCTTTATGCCGAAACGATCGATTGAGACCAATCTAATATACTTACTTAACTTTTGCCACTCCTATATTGTCAAGGGCTTACAGGTTGACGTCATTTATACTGACTTCTGCGCTGCTTTTGACAAGGTTTCCACTTTCTATTGCTATCTAAATTATCAAAGTATGGTGTTCACACAAATGTTGTTGAGTGGTTAAGAAGTTATTTAACTAATCGTTGCATTAACGTTAAGATAGGAACTAGTTTATCTGCCACATTCCATAATTTATCTGGTGTTCCTCAAGGGAGTATCTTAGGACCTTTACTATTTATTATATTTATTAACGATGTCGTGTTTGCTATTCCTCATGTTAAATTGTTATTATATGCTGACGATCTAAAAATGTTCCTACCTGTTAAATATTCTGACGACTGTGAAATGTTACAAGATTCGTTAAACTATTTTTCTGCATGGTGTTTTAATAATGAAATGTTACTTAATGTTAGCAAATGTAGTTGTATAACATTCTCAAAGAAAAAAATCCTATTATTTATAACTACAAAATCAATGAAGACAGCGTTCCACGTTTTTCTCAGGTTCGGGACTTAGGAGTTATTTTAGACAGTAAGCTTAGTTTATCTAGCCATTATCAAACTATCGTCACTAAAGCTCTTAAACTGTTAGGATTTGTCTTACGTGTCTCGGCCGACTTTAAAGATCCTTTCAGTTTAAAAACATTATACTGTTCTTTAGTCCGTCCCATCCTGGAATTTGCCAGTGTAGTTTGGTGTCCCCATCAAATCACATACATAGATAAAATTGAAAAATTCAGAAAAAAATCACACGTGTTATGTTTCATCGTCTTCCCTGGTCAAACCAAATTCCACGTCCTTCGTATAATGTTCGGTGTTTACTATTTGGCTTAGAGACTTTACAGCATAGGAGAACTAGGAGAACTTGCTTTTCTACTCCCTCTAGAGGTCTTAGAAGTAGAGAGCTACTAAGAAGCCCTTTTAGATCGACTGGTTTTGGTGCCAATGATCCACTGCTCAAAATGATTGATGTGTATAATAGGTTAGGGTTATCAGCAGATTTCAATCAATCCGTTAGTCAGCTGCGTCAGCATATTCAAGTTAGTTCTAGGGCCATAATTTAAACTTGTACTCTGTAAGCATTAAGTTATTTAGGCATACTGCCCGATAACTTTGATTTAAATAAATAAATAAATAAATAAATAAATAGATTGTTTATTTACTAAACCATTTTTTTGCAAGATTCACATGGTCAGGCGTAAGTAGGAATGGAGCACAAAAAATAGCACTTAAAGTGTACACACATATTTTGAAATTATTTCAAATCATTGGGGGGAATGCGAATACGCTGCCTTCAGCAGCATATGTTGCAGATTTTTTAAAAGACAAAATCAAACACTCAGAGACACGTATACATTTATCCGAAACTACTAAAACATCTTCTCACAAAAAAAGAAGACTTTAGTTTAGCCATTTAGCTTTAGTTAGCTTTAGCTTTAGCCATTATGGAATTAGTTTAAGTTTTATGAATTATTGAAAATGTTCCTTATGTGGTAAAATGTCTAGTTTTATGTGATAAAATTGTCGAATTCTTTTATGAAGTAAACCAAAAAGTTTTTTTATTCAAGGTATATTTTCTTTGAGGGTAAAGTGAATAACATACATTCACACATAATATTTTTATATTAATGTGTGCAAAAGAGGAACAAAAATGACTTCTTCGTTGCGTTTTGTAGGTATTGCTACAAATTTACACCTTATTTGATCTAGTGAAATGTCCTCAACGATATCAGAAAGAGAATCTGTATATCCCTTAAAAACAAACAATTCACTTGATGCGAATGGTTTCTCAAATGCCAGCTCTTTTATATTCAGCTTATTGCTTTTGACTGACATTTTTCCTCCTTCTCCCGGTTCTGAGGATGCTGAGTGAAACTTCATTATGCTGTTGTCTATCGTAAGAAACCAACAGTTTTTTTTACGTTATTTTGCAGTACAAAGCTTTTCCGAACATGAACAGATGTCTTTTTCCCTTTGACGATTATCGAAGGATAGCTAATGTTGGAGTCTTTCGGCATATCAAACTCTTCCAACTCCGATATTCTATTGATAACTTGTTCTAGACTCTTCCATCTACTGCGAAGTAAGCGCTTCAAGAATTGCAATTTAGCCTCGAATGGGTATGTTTAAACGGCCGAAAAAGAACGAAAACGTTTTACGTTTTCAAATACGTGTTGCAAATTGTGGATGTTGATGCTCATATATTGTTCGTCGTATACTATGCTAAAATCAGTAACAAAGTTATGATGATGATGATGATAAGTCCCACCTCTTTCCCGAACATAGGTTTGAGAAGGACGGAAGTATCTTTACGATAATATTACTCTGATAGGTATGTTAAAATAATTTGTTCGAGCAAGTGGTGGCATCGGAAAACTCTCAGAGGAACTGTCCGAGTCATACACACACCCAAGATGACCAACATAGTTTCATCAAGAAAAAACGGGTCATACTCCATCGAATACAATGGTATTCCCTAGCATCCGTTACATAGCTCGCCAAGAACCAATAAATGGATCTGACGCACCACTTATCAGGACACAACTGCGACATGCATATGGCCAGTTCCACTAGTGCCAACCGCTGGCCCCAGGGTCTCTGGCACCAATGGCAGGCTCCAGGGCACTACCTTCCGAAGCAGGAGAACCTAATGTATCCCTTACGTAGCTCGCCAAGAACCAACTAATGGATCCGACGCACTACTTATCAGAACACAACTGCAACATGCATATGGCCAGTTCCACTAGTGCCAATGATTGGCTTTAGGGCACTACCTTCCGAAGCAGGTGAACCTAATGTATCTGGAATTGGCCACTTACAATCATCAATGAGTGAATCCTGTTGTGACCTCCCAGACCGTGTGCAAACCGTAAATTCCCCCAAATAGATCCCGAATATCCACTTGTACGCGCGCGTGTCTCAAACCTATGTTGACTCTTTCTTATATTTTTTCCAATTTTAATTATAGTATATAAAGAAAAATCTTATCATCATCATAAAGATCGGGATGACAACTGCAGTTACACATTTAATAATGACATGGGACATCTATACATATTTCACATTATACAGTTTGTTCAACATATATGACGCACTTACGTTTAAAATCCGGCAAGCTTCTCGCATTCTTAATTTCATCTGGTAGACTGTTGTACCGTTGAATCCCTTTGAAAAACAAAGAGTTTCTGGCACTTAGGGAATGCAAGTTAGGTACCCTTGGCTCATTGGCCCTGCGTGTGTGGTGCCGATGGATATCGGACTCCCGAACTATGCTCTCCCCCAGGTATCCAGGCAACAGGCCCTTTAACATTTTATATATAAAAGTCATGGTCTGGTATACAATCCGCTGCTCTACTGACATCCATTGAAGAATATTAAGCATAACCGCGGACGGCGTACGTCGACCGCACCCCAGAATTAACCTCATAATCCGGTTTTACAACCTTTGAAGTCTTTTGATTTGACCTTTGTTGCCAAGAAACAAAATGGATGAGCAGAAGTCAAAGTGTGTCGAGATCAATGATTTTTAGAGATGAACTTTCCCAAAAAAATCGAGATCCTTTGCCAATCTACTTATCACTCCACACTTCTTTGCCACTTTAGCGATGACCCAGTCAATGTGAGCGTGGAACTTCAACCTGTCGTCTAGGATAACTCCCAGGTATTTAGCCTGTCTAACTCTTTCGATTAGTTCCGAATTTATTACGATAGATGGAGGTTCTTCCAATACACCTGCAGACATCACCATGTAACAAGTCTTGTTAATGTTTAATGCCAGCTTTTTGTACTTCAGCCATCCATCCAGAGCGTTTAAATCGATATTCATCAGAGACTCTGCTTGCTTGATTACTTTGTGCGAGATGAACAACACAGTATCGTCGGCAAAAAGATTGATCTCACAAGCCTTCAAAACCTGTTTCATGTCATTGATGTACATGATAAACAAAATTGGTCCAAGAACACTACCTTGCGGAACATCAAGGGTGTTTTCTATAGGCTCTGATACAGAGCTACCAAATAAAGTTCTCTGAGTTCTTTCTTTTAAATAACTTTCGAACCAACTGAGTTCCCTCCCCACAATACCAAAACGCCTTAAGGTAGAAAGCATTAATGGCCTAGATATTGTTTCAAATGCCCGTTTTAGATCCAAGAAAACAGCAACTATCGATTCCTTCTTATCCATCAACACCTTCCACCTCGCTAGTACAAGATTCAAAGCAGTCTCACAAGAGTGTCCTTGCCGATATCCTGATTGCTCTCGGATCAACAGCTCGTTTCTGTTCAGAAACTGAACCAATTGCACCTTAACTACTGTCTCCAGCACCTTTTCGAGCACATGCAACATGTTTATGGGGCGAAAATCTTCCGCATTGGCAGCTCCGTTCACTTTAGGAATAGGTATAATCAATGATTCTTTCCATGATTTCGGGAAACATCCCCTCTCTAGTGATTGATTAATCACCATAAGAAGGTCCTCTCCGATCACATGATAGCAATCCTATATGGTTGTTGAACTTACATTCCCTATACCTGCCGTTTTTGTCAGGTTGAAACAAATGGTTTTTAGTTTTTCAAGAGTAATTTTCTGAAATCTGAAATGGCATCGTGGTGTAGCACTATCTACGTAATTGCTAGGTTCACTGACAGAAGCAATGTTTTGATTAATATCTAAAACACTGTTAACAAAGAATGAGTTAAACTTATTGCAAATGATGGAGTCGTCAGTCTCAATCACACCGTTGAATTTTACAACTGAAACGCATGATTCATCAGGTTGTAACATGCTTTTGAGGACTTTCCATAACTCTTTGCTATTTTTCTTGTGCTTGTTTATTTCATTGCTAAAGAATTCGCTTCGTCTATTTTTGAGATCTCTACTATACCTGTTTCTAAGTGTAGTATACTCAGACCAATCATTATCTCTATTCGTTCTAATAAATTTTTTGTACACTTTGTCTCTTTTCCGTTTAGCACGTGCTAGATCCAAAGTATACCACCTACTAGTTTCTCTAGAAACAATTGTTTTTTCTTTCACCAAGGTGCTCATTGCATGTTTCAATGTGTTCCATAACAAGTCAGCAGCCTCATCAAAATCAGATGCACCACACTGCAAGCCTTGTGACACATTATAGCAAAGAGCATGTTTCGAATACCTATTCCAGCATTTAACTTTCCGTTGAATCGTTTTACAACGTTCATCGTTTATGTTCAAAACAAGTGTTTCGTGATCCGACATTTTCAATAACGGATCAGTAGTGACTTTGATTAAGTCAATACTACTGTAAACCTGATCAATAAATGTCCTGCTCTGCCTAGCAATTCGTGTGAATTCATTGACTTTTTGGTACATGTTTACTGAATCCATTAAACTTTTCAGTTTCGCAGATTTTTCAACATTTAACCAGTCAATATTAAAGTCACCGACGATAATGTTCAACTTACTAAGATCCAAAAACCTGTCTAACCATTCTTCCAAAATATCTACGAACCTCGAATCACTCGCACTAGGTGTGATACAATATGCTATAATTACCTACCGTCATACCCCGAGAAACCGCTACACCGAGAAACCAATTGCCTTCCAATGACTTGTTTAAAATCACTTTAAGGACAACGTCACTTCTGGCATAAGCTGCAACACCTTCTGTGTGACGTGAATGAGATAAACACGACACTACCTTACATCCTTTTAAATAAAATTGCTCGAATGCCTCCTCCTCGGTTACGTGGGTTTCAGAGATCAAGACCAACAAGGGTTGAACTTTTTCTACTGTCTCACGAAACATAGCATAGTTAGATGAAAGACCGGCAACATTGAAATATAAAATCTCTATGAACCGCCCTAATTCCACCCCTCCCTGCTATTGAGAAAGTTGCATTCGTCTCTCTACCTGTTTTTTAAACAGCGGGCATTCATAGCTATTGGCCGCATGTTGTACCTGTAGTTTCAGGTTCCTGGATGTGTTAGCCAAAACACAATTTACACACTTTAGGATGGACGAGGTGCAATCCGACGTTCGGTGCTCGCCACTGCACTTTGAACACGCTTCCTTATTTTGGCAGTCAGTGCTTTTATGGCTAAATTGACCACATTTAAAGCAGCGCATAACGTGAATGGACCTAGAAATTTTACACCGATCAAATCCAATATTGATTTTATCAAGTTTTGCCAGACACTTATCAGTTTCATGGTCGATTTCCAAAACCACATTATGTTTCTGGTACTTATAGATCTTACTCTCAAACATTCCAATTACATTCACCTGTTTTCAGGGAATTCCCTCATTTTGAGATTTCAACAGATCTACTAAGTCGGACTCAGAATATTTTTCACTCATTCCAATTATTTTAACGCGTGCCATAGGTAAGGATGTCGAATAGTCGTCTCCTAAAATGTCTTCTACTTCTTTTCTAATGCTATCTAAATTCGCCAGAGCAGGACATTGTGCATATACTTGACCGTCTCTGCCGTTGCGGAATTCCGATAATTGCTGCTTCCTCGGATCCAATCTGGCGCGAAGGTGAGCTCTTGTCTTATCGCAAGACTGCACCACCTTAGGAACAATAACCAGTGTTTTATTATTTTCTTTATTTTTTCCCATGGGCACCTTCACATCGTTAATTTTCTTAATTTTGGGAGTAACTTTATTGTTTCCCTCGTCAAATCTATTAATAATAGTTTGAACATTGCTGTCTCCACTATTTGTCCTTTTTCTTTTTTTTCGTTACTGCAGCCCATGTTTCTAAATTTACATCCTGCACTGTTTTGCTGGTTTGCGGAGTGTCAGAAGTTGCACGCAAGGCCGCCTTCGACATTTTCGAGGCTTCTATAGCACTTAATGTTTCGCGCAAAGTTGTTTCCAACTTACGCTCCACTTGCGCGCAAAGCTCAGTTTTGAGAGTCTCGATTCCTCTCTCTAAAGCGCTAGAAATCCACACGCTCACATTGGCTTCCAAATCCCTCAGTGTTTGTGCAAGCAAATCATTTGATTTAGTTGCATCAGTATCCATATGAACCAAGCCCGCGCTTTGATCTAAACAAATGTCACACATATATACGACATTGCGGTTCTCATTAATTAGTTTAACCGCAGGCTTGTTGAGTGTGGGTGTAATACACCGACGGTGAAAAATAAACCCACAACTCCCTGAACAAATTATCGGGTCATCGCTGGTTCCCACCACGGCGGAGCATTTTAAACACTCCATGCCGTGTAAAAAACAAATACAGGCGAAGTCTTATAAAAGTGTGTTTTTTTTTCTCTTACCTGGTTTCAAACGCCAGCAAAAAGCGACACAAACACTACTATACCAATATGCTACTCTACGTATCTCCCGGTGTCACACATACATGGATAAAAAAACGGTACAAACACTTATCTACACAACAAGGATCGGTTACTGCCACCAACGGCGGAACGCTGTTGACCGCACCAATCTTTTGTTTTTTTAACAAGGTCACTTTTACCTTTGCAAAACACACTGACACCGAGAGCATCCACGAACATTTATCTACACACGTATCTAAAAATTTGAGCACTTAGCTCTATTTTACACAACTTATTTCACGTCACAACACAGAGCTAAACAGTCACGAACTGCACTTGTCAACAGTCACTCATCAAGCTGCAGTTGCTGCATTTATCCAGCAGTTGTCCAGCTAGCGCCCATTTTTCTTCATAAACTTGCGATGAAAGCAGTGTCACCCATCAAAACAAGAGCATAAAATGTTCGTACACGTTTTCTGGAAGATGATCTTTTAACACCACTATAGCTAAATAATGCAGAAAAAATGCACATTCTGATCCCTTCCAGTACTTAATGTATTTGATCGGACGCTGCTTTCGGTGCACTTCAAATGGCTGATGGGTTTTGTCCAATGCTGCCGATATCTGCGCACACTGCCTTTCATTCCATGCTTTTAAACCCAATTTTCCGTCTCGCCATCCCAAAAGCAAACGCTTTACGATTCCCAGGTCGATCAGATGTAATCGATCTCCCACAATGATATCCAATATTATGTCTAATTGCACCAAGTTCAAAAGTGGAGTTGAAGAAGTACGGTGTCCATGATAATCGTCTTCTTCGAAACCTTTGTGAGTTCTTAGGGGTGCGTTGATGCCAGGAAACGTCATGGTCTTTGACTTCTTGTTGAAAACACCTTTCGTAGTGCATTTCAAATATGAAGCCTAACCGGTGTGGCGTACCTCGCACGCAAGCTGCACCACACTATAGTTGCGCTAATACACCACACCTGCGTTACACCACACTTGTGTTACACCGCATGCAAGCAATCGGCTTAATTCGGTAATCGTACCGAACCGGATAGTTGCACTACCGTGCATCGGAAATAGAATAAAAATGCTCTCTTTCCATTTTGACCGCTAAGCAAACCAGACGGGAGTAAAATCATTCCGCACATCCGAAGTAGCTAATAATTGACACGCATAACCCTATAACTGGTGACCCCGACGTGATAACCGAAAAAGTTTAGTTTCGATCGCAAAAATTACAATCATGTAATTTATCGCCGCGAGTGTTCGACCGCGTACTCTACTTCCGCGAAGTGCTATTGATTTTATACGGATCGACAATATTTCGCGCGTCGCGTTAACAATTTCATTGTTTCGCTATAGAATTATCGCGAGTGAAGGACAATGACCGACCCCGCACCAGCACCGGTTATGGTTGCCCCAACGATGGCAGCCCAGCATTCGCCTGCACAGCTACAGCCAGCGCCTATTATCCGGCAGCCAAAACTAGAAGAGGCAGAGATCGCGAGCTCATACGCCAAAATACGCTTTCCCGAATTCGACTCCGAAGATGTGGAAACATGGTTTGTTTGCTTAGAGTGGCATTTTATGTTAACAACGTTGCTTCCGATAAGCACAAGTTTAACGCAGTGATCGTTGCACTCGGTACCCGCGCAAAGTTCTTTCACGCCGCCATTGCAAAATGCAACAAGTCGACCTTGGCTGATAAATACTCTACCGTAAAAAAATCGGTCATCGATTTTTTTCTGCCGTCGGAAAACCAACGGCATACAAGCTTACTGTCGGGCGTTTCGCTAGGCGACCGGAAACCGAGTATGCTGCTTTCCGAGATGCGCAGAATGGGAGGAGAAGGATGTTCCGATAGCATCCTATCTAACATTTGGTTACGCGCCTTGCCAACCACAGTTCGCTACATTATTGCTGCAATGCCATCCGCATCACTTGATGATCAAGCCAGCGTAGCGGATAAAATCCTCGAAGCGCCTAGCAATGCCATTTGCACCGTGAATGAGATCGATACTCCTGCCGCAGCCTGCAGTTTAGAAGCCCGCATCGATGCACTCTCTCGCCGCCTAGATGAAGTCCTAACAGCTGATCGATATTCTTATGCAGATAGCAACACACATAGAAATTCTCGATCCAAACAGCGTCATTCGTCTAGCCAGCCATGGGGGCAACGAACTTCTAGCGCCATGCGATCACGCACACCAACACGCGCACCGCGCCGCTGGATCTGTTGGTTCCACTATCGCCATGGAAACAAGGCAGAGGAGTGTGAGAAGGAGCACTCTAACGATACAAACACTAAGTGTATTTTTTTCGACGAGCATCTGCCAGTTTACTCCCGAAAAAAGTAGTGCGTTTCTCTCTACACTCTCACACTTATCCTGGCCGAGACACTCTCATCAACCCAGCCGAGACCGTGAGCACCAGCTACAACTCATCCTCATCGCAGCAGCGCAGCAGCAACAGCTTATCACTACAAGCAAGCCCCACGTTAAATACCACCAGCACCAGCATCAAGCTGAACCCTGGTAAGGCCGAAGTAATCGAGCGCATCTATGTGAACGACAGCAGAACCAACAACAGATTCCTGATCGACACCGGCGCCGAGATTTCCGTCATACCACCATCCGCCAAGGACAGAATGAACCCGATGCCAGCCAGAAAACTCTTCACTGCAAACGGCAGCTCAATCGGTACGTACGGCACAAAAAACCTAACCCTAGACATCGGTCTTAACCAATCATTCACATGGCCATTTACAATAGCTGATGTAGATTCGCATATTATCGGAGCTGATTTTTTAAAACACTTCGATCTACTCGTAGATATCAAACGCAACAAGCTAATTAAAAACAAAACACACATCACTAATACACTATCAGCACAAGTATTCGCATGTAGTTCAAACGATAGCTTCTCACATCTCTTAAACGAATACAAAGATATCACGATACTCGATAACACACGCAAAGCAGTCAATACAAACGTAACACATCAAATCATTACCACCGGTCCACCCGTCTTTTGCCGTCCACGCCGTTTGGACCCAGAAAGGTTACGTGAAGCAAAAGCTGAATTTGACTTTCTCATAAAAAACGGCATTTGTAAACCATCGAAAAGCTGTTTTGCAAGCCCTTTACACCTCGTAAAGAAACCAGATGGAAAATGGCGACCCTGTGGGGATTATAGGAGCTTGAATGCTATTACCGTTCCTGACCGGTATCCCGTGCCCCACATTCAAGATTTTTCAAATATTTTGTATAACAGAAAAATATTTTCTTGCATCGACTTGCAACGTGCATATCATCAAATACCTGTGGCTCCTGAAGACATACCCAAAACAGCCATTTCAACACCATTCGGGTTATTTGAATTTAATTTTATGACATTTGGCCTTCGAAGCGCAGGACAAACGTTACAACGGCACTTGCATTCCATCCTTGGCGATTTAGATTTTGTTTTTCTGTATGTTGACGATTTATGCGTCGCCTCCCAGAACGAAGAACAGCACCACCAACATTTTCGCATATTGTTCGAACGTTTGAGGCAGAACGGACTAACAATTAATCCAAGAAAGAGTCAAATCGCGCAAACAAAAGTAGAATTTCTCGGTCATCTTATAACCGCAGATGGTATTAAACCAAAACCTGGCAAGGTTCAGGCTATTTTTGACTTTCCAAAACCAACCATAGCCAGACAAATGAAATGCTTCCTTGGCACGATTAATTTTTACCGGCGTTTTATACCGCATGCAGCAAAGCGCCAACAAATTTTGCACGGTATGATGAATGGCAACATAAAAAATGACTCCACTATACTTACCTGGGATGAAAACAGCACGCAAGCATTTGAACAATGCAAACACGATCTGGCAAACGCAGCTTTATTAGCTCACCCTTCACCAAATGCAAAGCTCGCCTTAGATGTTGACGCTTCAAGTCATGCTATAGGAGCTGCATTAAATCAGTTGACTGACAAGGGTATCGAACCTCTCGCTTTCTTTTCTAAAAAATTGTCACCTGCACTTAAAAAAGCCAGCACTTATGATCGCGAACTTTATGCTATATACGAATCGATAAAGCATTTTAAAGACCTTTTGGAAGCACGTGAATTTATCGTGTACACGGATCACAAACCGTTAACCACTGCATTCGATCAAAAACTCGAAAGAGCCAATCCCACGCAACAAAGAAGACTGCTTTTCATCAGCGAGTACACCACCGATATAAGACACGTGGCCGGCAAACACAACCTAGTAGCAGATATGTTAAGTCGTATAGATAGCATAAACACGCTCATCGATTATAACCAATTAGCAGATGCACAACAAACCGATAGCGAACTACAGCATTTTTTAAACAACCCACCGAAAACATCATCACTGATATTAAAATCACTGGCTATACCGAACTCTACCAAATCTATTTTCTGCGATATTTCCACTCAATACATCCGACCTTTCGTTTCCAAAGCGCACAGAAAACTGATCATCTCCAAACATCACAGCTTATCGCATCCTGGTATTAGAGGAACAAAACACCTGGTATCGCAACGCTTTGTATGGCCATCAGTTAGAAAGGAATGCAAAGCGTTCGTAGAGACGTGTATCGAGTGCCAAAAAAAACAAAATAATACGGCATAACAAGACACCTACAGCCGCTATAGCCACACCGAACGCACGCTTCACACACGTACACATAGATTTAATCGGACCACTACCACCATCAGAAGGAAACGCGTACTGCTTGACGATGATCGACAAATTTACGCGATGGCCTGAAGTAATACCGATCCCCAACATCACCGCCGAAACTGTTGCACGTTTCTTTATTACAGGATGGATTTCGAGATATGGTGTTCCCTCTAAAATAACCACCGATCTCGGAAGGCAGTTTGAATCGGAAATGTTTCGTTCATTGTCCGCAACGCTCGGAATCGACCACCTTCGAACAACACCTTACCACCCCCAATCAAACGGCCAGATCGAAAGGATGCATCGACAGCTAAAAACCGCTATCCTTTGCCACAAAAACGCTCGTTGGACGGAGGCACTCCCAATAGTGTTGCTTGGTATGCGCTCCACCATAAAAGAAGACATCGGTGCAACCAGTGCAGAACTCATATATGGTACAACACTTCGATTACCTGGTGAATTTTTTGACGAACCATCGAATTCACCTAACATCACGCCTGACTACATAGCAAATCTAAAAAATATAATGTCATCGTTGAAGCCGTCCCCCACATCGAACCACAACACGAAAGAAAAAGTATATGTACAAAAACAACTAAATTCCTGTTCCCATGTTTTTGTCCGCATCGACGCCGTGAAACCCGCTTTAACCCCTCCTTATGATGGTCCATTTAAAATAGTAAAACGTAACAAGAAATCTTTCGTTTTAGATATCAGAGGCAGGAAAAGTGAAATTTCCATCGATCGTTTGAAGGCCGCATTCATGATGAATGATGAGTCTCCGATCCAAAGCACCACCCCCGTTGATGAGGAAAACAATCTGCTCGCCAAAACGACCGACCCACTTGCGACTCGAACTGCCGTCCATCAGACGAGATATGGTATGAAAATTTATCTTCCAGATAAATTTTAAATAAAGGGGGAAGTGATGTAGCGTACCTCGCACGCAAGCTGCACCACACTATAGTTGCGCTAATACACCACACCTGCGTTACACCACACTTGTGTTACACCGCATGCAAGCAATCGGCTTAATTCGGTAATCGTACCGAACCGGATAGTTGCACTACCGTGCATCGGAAATAGAATAAAAATGCTCTCTTTCCATTTTGACCGCTAAGAAAACCAGACGTGAGTAAAATCATTCCGCACATCCGAAGTAGCTAATAATTGACACGCATAACCCTATACCGGTATGACCTTTAACGCCTAAAAAAATTCAATAGAGAAGAAATATATTTTATGGTTTTAAAAACTATAAAAAACTTACCTTTTATAAAGGCTCTAGCATAAGTATCAGCAACGATGGCCTCCAACTTTATGGTGATATGCGCACCGTTTATTGTGATTCCATTATCATGGAGGAGATTCAATTCATTCACTAAAGGATTAAGATACTCCTCGACGCTCTCGGGGTTTTTTTAAACCACAAAATATAGCAGCTATCATTACCGGTGCTTCCGGTAGTTCTTTTATTTTAAATAAAATTGGCCAGAATTGAGTGCTGCTACTGTTATGCAATGGCAACCCATCTATAGACACCGCCAATGTGAAATGTGATGATGAAGGCTTTTTAAATCTGAAAAAAAGAATGAAACAATATATTAGATTTTGTTAAAGATTCTAAAAATAGCAAAGCACACATACCGGAAATAATTTAGCAATGCATTTGCAATACCGCGATACCAATATTGTCCGCCACCAATCTCTTTTATTTCAGATGAAGGATTTCGTTTTGTTCTGAGTAAAGTTTTTGCTGAAGCTGGAACTTTTATGTTGGCTTTCTTGAACAACTTTAACATCATATTCACAGACCGGTGCGTTGAGTTATTGGTCAAAGCCCAATAACGAAGGCCATCAATTATAGACATGTTGTTGAACTCATTTTCATCATCTTCCTCGCTGTTATCGGAAAAACTTTCGTCTGCGTCGATGTAATCTTCAGTTTCATCCGTTTCTTCTGTTTCCGTTTTCGTTTCTGTGTCTATGTTTTTCTCTTCGGTATCGGTATGCTCAATTGTTATGTTGGCTGGTGATTCGTGTAGTTCTATAAACATGAAAATGGTTTTGTATTGCATGTTTGGCCTTCTTTATATTTTGCTTCATAGCATATCACTATTATGTTATCTTTATACAATAACTTTTAACTTACCTTCTTCACTACTAGGTCCTGCGTCCCTTTCATCATTTTCGTCAATATCTAACCACAAACGCTTTGCAGCACGACGATAAAATCTACCACTGTCACGATCACGTTTAAGGTTAGACATGTTGAAAAAAAAAATACTTTCACAAAACTTGTCTTCACTTTCTGGCAGGCAGATTGGAAATGCATATATGAAGTTTAAAGCATGCAAATGCTTAAATTTACAAATACATTCATATTAATGTGTAGGAATGTAATAACGAAGATCGCGCAAATATTGACAGCCATATAAACACATATAGATTCTTATTGCATCGAGCGTACGTCTTGAGTATTGAATCATACGAGAGAGCTATTCTGATGCCGCACATAAGAGTAAAAAAGAGAGGTATAGAAGATGAAGCGAGAACATGAAATCGGGAGAGTATATTTCACGCTCGCGAATGAGTGTGTGGTGATCAGCGCCATCTGCACATCAAAGCTTACAAGTGCAAGCAGGTGCGGAATAGAAGATAAAGCAAGACAGCCTAGTTTTTGTTCAAGCTAGGTCCAAAATGTTTCCTTGGGTCGTACGAGTTGACGACTGTACTACGAGATCGGCTAACACATTCACATTATGTATTGTTAAAAGCATTTCAAAAGCATTTAGATATGAACTCCAATCCGTGGTCATGTTTCGATGAGTAAACTCCATAGTGCAATTTTATGTCGTTCTAGCAAATTCGGATTTGTTTTAAAGATTTGTCTTTGGCTGTTGTGCTTTACTTTATTACACGAGATATGGTCATGCGTGACACATATAGATCCAATTAATTTTTAATTTGGTTTAATTTGTACAACGCGTTGCTTGCACAGTTTATAATACACCGTCTCTCTCGTAGCGTTAGCTTTTGTTTTGGTACACACTTTTTGTTCTTCCCGTAGCTGTCTGGGGTTTTCAAGAAATTAAAAATTGTCGTTGGTGCTCTTCCCAACCTACCGTCAATCTCATAGATGCTAAGGCCACATTGACGAAAAGCAATTATGCTGCCTTGTTCTTTTTACTGTTAATAATCTACCACGTGGCTTTTTTTTCTACCAATATCCACTTGGTGTTCACTCTTGAACGACTTCACTAACTGCTAACGACTAACTGCAACAAGTTGTTACTATCTAGATCCAATGTGTAACATTCTCGTGGCAAATGCTAACTAGAGATCTGTTGAAGCTAAAATACGGACAACCGTTAAAGATGTGGTGTGTAAGTATAACATTCAAATACTCCAACGACATCTGAACTCTGGCTATAGCCTTTTACCATAGTCATAGCTTAGCTACAGATAGTTCATATTACACACAACAAGTTGAGCAACGGAACATTTTTTATAGTATATGTAGGATGGGTGACGAATGAACCACCCTGTGGTTCGTGATGACAGCTCGGATGAGAGCAGCGTGACTCGATTAACCGGGGAAACGGTGAACGGACAGCGGATGCGGACAGTCGCACACGGAGATTGAAGTGAAACACACGTGAAGAACTAAGACGATTTTGTTAATTTGAATTGAATAAAGCACTCTTTTCTCTTTTATCCTACATGGGGGCTCAACCGGGATATTAGAAAAGAGTTGCGTGAAATGTACAGTGCGTAAAAGACGTGCGCCTGTATGTGAAGACGTACAGAAAAGTATACAGTGCGTGTAAGACGTGCGCCTGTATGTGTTAAGACGTACAAAGCATTACGCAGCGCGTGTAAGACGTGCGCCTGTGTGTGTTAAAGAGGATGAAGTTAAGTACAGTGCGTGTAAGATGTGCGCCTGTATGTGCTAAGACGTACAAAGCATTACGCAGCCCGTGTGCAACGTGCGCTCGTGTGTGTTAGAGAGGGAAAGAAGCGCAGTGCGTGTAAGTCGTCCGCCTGTGTGTGTTAAAGAGGATAAAGTTGAGTACAGTGCGTGTAAGAGGTACGCCGATACGCAAAAAACGACGCGAGTTGCACAAAGGACAACAGAAGTGTGACTTTTGTGTTAGTGTGACGATTAAAGACGAAAAGCATCGCGTAGTGCGTGTAAAACGTGCGTTTAGAGAACGCAATCAACGAGAAAGAGTTGAGTGTGTGTGAAAGTGTGCGTCACTAGTGGAAAGAGGTAGACGTATATACTGCGTGTGGGGCACGCGCGTGTGTTGGTGAAGGCGTTAAGAACTGTCGATAACTGCTGAATTCTCGTGAAATTCGCATATTGGACAACGAAGCGCAGATCCTTGTGTTGCTAAACGATTTAACTCGTCCGGGTTTAGTTAGGAGGTGCGCCGCTAGAAAATTAGCTACCTCGGGTACAAAAGAAGAGTTGGCCAGGCGACTAGTCGAAGAAGGAAACGTGGAAATAATGGATGAAACCATGAATACGGACAATTTTGCAGACGCAGAAATGCGTAGCAGTACAAACGATGAAGCGATCTTGCCAGAACACTCGGATTTGGTGCGCACGCCGTATTCGTTTCGTGATGTTGAAGACGGTTTAGAAACGTACGGGAATGATCTATCCCAAGACTTTAGTGTGTGGCTAAACGAATTTGAAGATATTTCAAAGATGGCACGTTGGACGCAAGATCAGATGCTGGTAATGATGCGCAAAAAGTTAGTTGGTGTGGCGAAAAGTTTTGTGATGATCAAACGCGAAACCAATTCGTATACCGCGTTGCGTGCAGCTTTACTGGAAGAGTTCGGTACGGTAGTTCGTGCGAATGACGTACACCGTAAGCTAGCAACGCGTAAGAAGAAGAAAGATGAATCCGTATTGGAATTTATCTATGCAATGCAACGCATTGCGCAAGGCATCGATTTAGATGAAGTCAGTTTAGTGGAATATATCGTCGATGGTGTTACAATGGACACTCGAAGTCGAGCAAGTTTATACGAAGCTGTGACAATAAAAGATTTGAAATCGAAGCTACTGTTCTGGGAACGTGCGCAAAAGAAAGATGAGCCAACAGAAAAGAAGAAAGAACAAGTGCGACGCGTGGTGGAAAAAGTAGAAGAAAACTCAAAACGACGTTGCTACAATTGTGGTGATCTCGGACATGAAACACGTACATGCGCAAACAAACAACGTGGACCCAAGTGTTTTGTTTGCAATGAATACGGACACCGCGCGAAGGAATGTCCGAACAAAGCGCGACATTCGTCGAACATGCCAAGGCAAAACAATGGTGACACCACGAATGTTCTTACAGTGAAAACAGCGGAACAGAACGATGTGTCCGAATTAAAACGAAATGGACTGATCACAAAGCGCATCAAAATGAACAATATGGATTGTGTGGCTTTTGTCGATCCTGGCAGTGAAGTGTCGTTATTACGGAAAGATTTTTTCGATGAGTTGCCGTTTAGTGAAATGGTGCCAGTTAAAACAGGTTTTCGACTCCGTGGTTTCGGTGGAAATTGCAACACACCACACGGCAAAACAAAGATAAGTATGGAAATTGACGAATTGAAGCGATCGGTCGATGTTTTTATAGTGTCAGTGAATTCTATGAACTCAAAAGTGTTGTTAGGTATGGACTTTTTGCAAACGACGAAGTATACGATAACGAACGATGGTTTGAAAGTGGAGGAAGTTGGATTGGTAGAAAACGACGAACGATGGATTTACAATATAAAAGCCGCGGATGTGGGAGAGTTAACGGTTCCTTCAGAATATCGCGAACAAATAGAGTGCATGATAAAATATTATAATCCCAACGAAAACCCACAATCGGTCGAGACCTTAGTAATCAAGTTACAAGATGAAAGTGTAGTTCGTGAAAATCCTCGTAGGCTTGCTCCATTAGAAAGGCGTGTGGTTAAAGATCAGGTACAGGAATGGCTAGACAAAGGTGTCGTAAGATCATCGTACAGTCCATACGCAAGTGCTGTGGTTGTGGTTCCTAAAAAGAATGGTACGTACAGAGTTTGCATCGATTACAGGGAGCTGAACAAGAAGATGATTAGGGATAAATATCCAATCCCTAACATAGAAGATCAAATAGAGCAATTGGCGGAATCTCGAGTTTTCACAACGTTGGATCTTGAAAATTCTTATTTTCACGTTACAATAGACGAAGATAGTCGGAAGTTTACAGCTTTTGTTACTCACGAAGGGCAATATGAGTTTTGTCGGGCTCCATTCGGTTTGTGCACCAGTGGAAATGCATTTTGCAGATTTAATAATTCTGCATTACGAGAGCTCATAAACGAAGGAGTTATCATAACGTTTGTGGATGACATTATAATCCCAGCTAAGAGTGAGCAAGATGGTATTGCATCTTTGAAGCGTGTGTTTGAGATGGCCGAGAAAGCAGGTTTAAGATTCAATTGGAAGAAGTGTGTGTTTTTGCAAAGGCGCGTGGAATATCTGGGGTATGTTGTGTATGACGGTCGAATCGAACCAGCAGAGCAGCAGATTGAAAAAGTGAAGCGGTATCCCCAACCTAAAACCACAAAGCAGTTGCAGCGATTCATAGGTCTTGCAAGTTATTTTCGTAAGTTCATACCGGGATTTGCGAAGATAGCTCGTCCTTTAACGATGACGTTAAAAAAGGAAAATCAGTTTGATTTTGGTATACGGGAAATTGCTGCGTTCGAAGAGATAAAATCAGTGTTAGTGAATTATCCGGTATTGCGTATTTACCAAAGTGGTGCAGACACTGAAATCCATACAGATGCAAGTAAGGAGGCATTGGCTGGAGTGCTCATGCAACGTGCGGTAGATGATGGGATGTATCATCCTTGTTATTACTACAGCAGACTAACCAACCAAGCTGAACAGAACTATCACTCTTTTGAGCTAGAAACATTAGCGGTGGTAGAATCTTTAAAGAAATTCCGGTGCTATTTACTGGGACAAAAGTTTAAAGTGGTAACCGATTGCTTTGCCTTCAAGCAATCCATGGCTAAGAAGATACCGAACGCAAGGGTTAGTCGTTGGATGGTGGTCTTAGCAGAGTTCGAATTTGAAGTCGAACATCGCAGTGCCGAAAGAATGAAGCATGTGGATGCTCTATCTCGTGCCAGTGTAATGTCAGTGTCTACAGCGATTTGTGAGCGTATGAGGAAAGAGCAGCAGCGTGATCCAAAATTGGGAGAGATTCTTTCAAAGTTGTGCAGTGGTGAAGAAATCGACGACTATTTTGCAAAAGATGGTGTGTTGTATAAGGGTGATGTCTTTTCATCCAGATTGTGCGTGCCAATCTCGATGGAAGCAGAAGTTATTAAGAATGCTCACGATCAAGGACATTTCGGAATCAGAAAAACCAAGGAACGTTTACCGAGTGACTATTACATTCCAAGTGTTGACGAGAAGATAGAGAGGTGTATTTGTTCTTGTGTGAAGTGTATTCTAGGTGACACAAAGAGGGGTAAAGCGGAGGGATTATTAAACCCTATTCCAAAGGGCGAGGTACCTCTCGATACGTTTCATATCGACCATCTCGGCCCTATATCGTCGACGAAGAAATCTTACAATTACATCCTGACGGTGATCGACGCGTTCAGTAAGTTTACGTGGCTATTTCCTACCAAATCAACGGCGGGTGACGAAGTAGTGAAGAAGTTACAAGTCATCGCAAGTGTTTTTGGCGATTCCCAACGAATAATTAGTGACAAAGGAGCAGCTTTTACATCGTCAATGTTCGCGAGTTATTGTGAAGAGCGTGACATCGAACTACACACGATTGTAACAGGTGTTCCAAGAGGCAACGGGCAAGTGGAACGAGTACATCGCACCATTATTCCGGTTTTGACTAAGCTATCTATCGATAAACCGGAAGAGTGGTACCGACACGTGAATGCGGTGCAGAAGGCGATCAACAGCAGCTGGCAGAGGGCAATCCGAACCAGTCCGTTTGAATTGCTAGTTGGAGTCAAGATGAAAGATGCTGACGGTAACACGTTGCGCGCCATGGTTGAAGCAGAGTTGCAACAGTCGTTCCAAGACGACAGAGACGAGCTACGCAAAATGGCTAGAGATGGAATCCATGCCATCCAGGACGAAAATCGACGAAGCTACAATCTACGGAAGCGACCGGCGCGTAAGTACGAAAAAGGTGATCTGGTGGCACTTCCCGTGACGCAGTTTGGACCGGGGAGAAAGTATCGGCAGCGGTTTTACGGTCCGTACGTCGTGAAGGAGATTCTGGAGCATGACCGTTTGAGTGTACGGAAACTGGATGACGATGCTGAAGGACCATCGCAGACGACTACGGCTTGCTCAGCCGTGAAACCATGGGTACATCCGGGCCGGATGTAACATCAGGAAGGGCCGTGTAGGATGGGTGACGAATGAACCACCCTGTGGTTCGTGATGACAGCTCGGATGAGAGCAGCGTGACTCGATTAACCGGGGAAACGGTGAACGGACAGCGGATGCGGACAGTCGCACACGGAGATTGAAGTGAAACACACGTGAAGAACTAAGACGATTTTGTTAATTTGAATTGAATAAAGCACTCTTTTCTCTTTTATCCTACATATATTTTGCATGTGTATTGTATCGTGGTTATGGAGATAGCGCAGACGAGGTAGTGTGGTAGACGAGGTTGCGGTCAAATAATTATAGCCGTGCGGTTGCTGTTGATCGGCTACGGTCGCCTTTGCAGCGGCCGAAGCAAAGATCGAAGGTAAAAAGCGTGGCGGTAGGAAAAAATATCAAATGATGATTACGTCCCTTAACTATGTCTGTAACTACAGCAAACATTTGGGTTCTGTTAAAAAAATCGTTGTTGAGGTTTTTGTGTCGGTTTTGTCTCATCGGATCAGTTTTGAACAGTTATTTACTAAATTGAATTAATTCTCATGGCCATTTGAAAAATACTTCAAAAAATCTTTTGACATAGTTTGGTTTGTATTTTCAAAACAAAAATAACCTGAAAAAAATTACTGATTTAGAACTTTTTAGTAATTTTAAAATAACAATAAAAAATTATCCTTATAATACTAAAAAAACCTTCGAAAAAGTTACATTTTAAAAATCATTCAAAAATATATTTCTTTAAAACCTTTCTAACGTATGTTTTATATTTTTATATTATATTTCTGGACTATTTTTAAATGCACAAAATTATAAAAAACCTATTTTTCGTATAAAAATGTGCAAAAAACCTATTTTTCGAAGTGTCTTTATAGTTATGATACGACCATCAATTCGTTTTTTCGTAATAAGTCGTGGCATACCTTTCGGGTACGTTCGTGGCATAACCCCCCAACAGTCAAAAGCCGAAGATTTTATATTGACCTTTCACTTTTTCTATCTGTCTCTCGCTCTAATTTGAGCGATTTTCCCCTGATGAGTGTCCCCGAGCCTCCTCGTGTGGTTGTTGTTGTTGGAAGTTGAAGCCGAAACCCCCTCGTGCGCTGCAAAAATCAGCGAAGAACGAAATCGAGTGGCTCAAGCGAAAAAACGAAAAAAAATGACGAACGAGTGTGCTGTGACAATAACACACACACACGCACAAGGCGACACCCGAAATCTGGTGCGATACCGGCTTTCAGTGGAGCAAGTACACACATGCACACATTTGGCCACACCAGCGCTGTGTTCTAGTGCAGGCAGTTTTCTGCAGTCCACGGTGATACTACACACAGCCACGCACTTGGCGATACACGCTGTGTGGTGGACGTTCAGAATTCAGTGGTGCAAATACACACATGCATACACTTGGCGACACACGCTCTGCTGTGCGGTGAGATTTGTGTTCTGTGTCCAGTGGTGCAAATATACACACACACGCACTTGGCTACACACGCAGTACGGCGCGGTTGGCTTGGCAGAAGCGCATACACACATTCACGCAGTAGGCTTCACTTTCAGTCCAGTGAGGTTGGTGCTTGTGTGGTGTTTCAGCGCTTGGCGGATAATCCCCGTAAAAAATGGAGTTTTGTTTAATTTGAGGTAAGTAAAAGTGATTAAAAGTATCAACCAACATCCCCCCTTCTAATTAATATAATTTTTCTTCCATTTCATGTGTTTTTCACCGCGAACGGAGACAACAAAACCTGTGTTTGTGATATGCAAATGTTGGTGCAAATGACGGGTACAGTGGAAAGATGACAACCATGATCAACAGCGGTGGAGTGCAGAAAGTACGGTGAAAATGTTGCGTTTTATTCACGGAACAGTTGATAAAAGTGTTTTTAATATAATGTGCCATAATTTGTGTAATTTGCGAAGTGTTGACCGTGTGTGAAATAGTTGTTAGTGCGTCTCATTAAACCGATTTATTTGCTTAAATAAATCAAGTAGTTCTACTACATGTGTGTGACACTGTTTCATTTTGGAAAGAAAATCTGGCAAAAAGGGGGAGGGGGCTATTTTAACGAAGGGTCGTGCCGAACCCCGTTCGGGTTTTGCTTCGGCTTCGGGTTTGCTTCGGCTTCGGGACCCGACGGATCACTTGAATAATTTCGCCAACTCAAGTTCTTTTTCAAGCGCGTATTCAAGCGATCTCTGAGTGCTGGTGCCCGGTGGGCCCTGTCCCTCTCATGAAAATGGTGAAGATAGAATCGTATGCTATCGGCTCTGCATTTAGGCGTGGGCAGGCCCATGGACGCAGTCTGTACGCAAACTTTTCATCCCGTACGCTAATTCGTCCCTCTTTGTTATAGCTTTCATTTCAGCCGGGAACCCTTTCCATTGTGCGTATTTTGCGTATTCAACGTCCTTACGTCCAATCGCCCTGTTCAACGCCTTTCGATCTTACAAAAAGTCCACACATTTCTTTGGTAATAACGATGCATGCGGTCCCATGTTGAGTAGTTCAGCTCGGGAACCACTGTCCCGTGTGAAACGACTAACTACTTTCTTTTTTTAAATAAATAAATTATTTTTATTTAATATAACGCCAAACCAACTAAAACTTTATTGCACGAGCCAAAACCCACCACCACTTGATAACCGTTCCCAAAGTCCGCGTCTTTTTTTCGCCATCGCGCCGCAAAACCGCTCGATCATCGTACTCCGCTTCGTCCGATCGCTCGCTCTCTCGGTTTTCGGTTCGCTCGTTCTCCTCTCGCAACTATCCGCAATATTTATTCTCACGGCCGCCCCTTTAGCCGCAGCTACACGTAGCCTTATCGAAAGCGGATCGTAGCGGGCAAGGTCGCTACATGTCATTACACTTTTTTTCGAAAGCAAGAAAATTTGCATATGTGCCTTCTATTTCAAGCCTGCTCCCTACTTATTATCAATTCTGTTCAATTATCCTACCACTTCCGTCGCATAAACGTGCACAGTGCACCAGCAATCGCTTCGTCTCTCATTAAGGATCTCTTGCTTCTTGGCTTATTAGCATCTCTTGCAACCTAAGTATACGGATCGAACAACCTGCTTCGCTGTGCTTATTGTTTCGTCTTATTGTTTTAGGTGCTGTCTAATAATTTGCCGTGTGCTCGTTCAATCCTCTGCTAAGAGCAATCTCTGAGGGAGCATTTGATCAACTCTGTCCTATCAAATTCATCCGCTCAACCGCACCAGATCAACCTTTTAATTGAACATCGAATATCATGCCGCTATGCCATCAAATCGCTTGTTTGCCTTTAGCTTCCATCCGTGCGTGTAGCGTTCTACCCGTGCGTGTAAAGTGTGTGTGTGTACAGTGGTGACGTGTGATGTGTGCCTTAAAGTGTTAGCCTGCTTAACTTTTTTTTTTGTTCTTTTTTATTTTTGAAATCCTTATTCACTTATTTTACAATTTTTTTCTTATGGATATGCATAAAAATTAAAATAATAAACTTGTAAATCGATAACATCGTAGTTTTAAACCCGATCAGCTAAATTTGTATTATTATTAAAATGTTGATGCATAACCATTTACATTATTTTTCTTACCCTAATTTTTACTTTTGCTTAAAGTAGCCCTAGCTATGCCCTATTCTCAATCTGCTCCGTTTTCCCTAATTTGCCTAATCTAAACTTAACCCAGGGTGGCCACTCAACCGGGAAAACCGGGAAAACCGGGAATCAGCCGGGAATTTTATTTATCCGGGAAAAACCGGGAAAAACCAGGAATTTCGCTTTAAAAACCGGGAATTTGTCACAGCTCTCGTGTACCAAGTGTATTTTCAGCCACCTGATCTCATTTGTGTATTCTTCGCAACGTACCGCGGGCATACCTACATTGTCGCACCAATGTGTATGGAAAACACAGTCTGTTTCATCGTCGTATGGTACGAATTGATTGTACTTCTCATTCGCACTGGTGCAAAACTTACGTTCGCCGAATCGGGTACACGCTATTCTGTGCGCCTGTATTTTGTTCAACAAGCCGTAGGTTGCGGCAGTGGCGGATTTAACGGTGGGTGGAATGGGCGATCCACATTACGCCCCGTATTTGTCCAGGCGATATGTATTATTTTTTGGGAACTTGTTATCCCCCCTCCCCCCTTAAACAATTTCAACGTATCAACCACATATCACCAGTACATTGGCCTTTTACGTTTCGGTTTGGATGGTCTGTACCATCATTCCTCCCGATTGTGTGAAGTCTCAGAAATCGTGCGCGCACGTTGATCTGCCTTTACTCCCACAGTCCAATTGTTGCTCTATTGTTTTCACGGGGTTTTGCTTTAGCCCATCCATTCTGCTCTAGTAGTATGGATGAGTCTTGCTGCGTTTCCGTTCCTGAGAATCGAAGACAAACCGTTTCGATAGCGCATCCGTGATCGTGTATGGTATGTGTATAGAATGAAATCAAAAGCTTAAGCTGCAACAGAATAATGGATGGAGTATATAAGAGTGGGTGGGTGGGGGGTAGGGGGCAGGAGAGTTCGAATCGCTGGCTAGTTGGAGGCTTCGATTGCCGTGGTTGTGGACACTTTTAGTTCATTTTGCGGTTTGAGTTGAACAGCATCGGATGTGATGTGATAAGATTTAAAATTGGATTGTCGAAGTGCAAGTGCAAATCACGGTGTCGTTTGAATTAATTGATATTCAGTTTATTGAAGTGTTTTTCAAATTATTCAATTTGCTATCAGGTAAGTTTTATGCAGCACTGGCTGCAAATTGGTTAATTTATTAATTATTAATAATAGTCTCCCATAGATTGTCTGCTATGCCTACCACATACAATCCAAACTATGAAAATTCATTTCCATGGTGTTCTCCTGACCCGAAGGACGTATATGCAGCGGTTTGCAAATGGTGTAACAAAAAAATAAAAATCAACACTATGGGTAGAGTGGCTTTGGTTAGTCATGAAAAAAGCAAAGCACATCATCATCAAGTGTTGGTTCGAAAAACTAACCTTCCAATCAGCCATTTTTTACCAAGTAAGTAAATAACCGTTTGGCGGTAGTTACATTTTTAATGTTTGGTTTTTGGTATGTGTAAAAGTTATAACGTGTTTATAATTTTAAAGTAGCAAAGTTAGGATGGTGTTCTATGTAGAAGTATTAAAAATAGTGTTTGTAGTAGATTAACCCTTTCCGACCGATGCTGATTTTTATTAACTTTCCGTTCCGCTGGCATCACCAACGCAAGCAGTTGATTTTGAACCAAATATGCTGCAGCAAAATTGAGTTTTTTTTTGTATTACGATTTAAACTCTTCAAAGTACATCAATACTGTTATGTGTGCGATGAGATTTTGACCAACCGCAATAATTCTTAGAAAAACATTCTTTGATCTGCGCTTCGCTGCTATTCTTGTGAGTAGAGTACAGTTCTTGACGATGATTGTTGTTACTCCCGCAAAACGCTAATGCCGGTCACCAAGGAAAGGACCACCAGTAATCATTTCCGTATGCCGTTGGCATTCTTGGAAGTTTTGATTGTTTTGAGAATACAAACCAAAATGTGCAAAAAGGTTTTCAAAAATTATTTAAAAACTGCCTAACAGCCTTACCCATAAAGTGAATATAGATTCAAAGCTAATCCGATCAGACAAAAGCTAGATCAGATTACAAAAACCTCAGCAACGTAATGATTTTAATCATAACCTGATTTTTTTTTTTCATCTCACTACCCACTTCATCTAAACCGCTATAAAGGCGCCCACAGCCGGCCGTTTTTAAAGTTTCTTTGTGTATTAACAATGTATTTTATGAGTATAAATAATAGCTGGATGTTGGTGATATTTTATTTACAAGTATTAATAAAGTATTTGTGATATTGGTTGTAGTACTGATATGCGGCATAAAATATTCTGCAAATCATATAGTTACAGCAGTGCTCTCCAACTATTTTAGGATCGCTGACCACTTGGCTTTGGAAATATATTTGATGCGGCCCACATCTTATTTTATATACTTAGTTCAACGTTTTTAAGCATTTGTGTAAAATCATAAGAACGAATTAGACTTTGCGTGAAAGTAATGTGCAATTTTAGATATTTTGCTATATTTCATTTAATATTCATGAGAATATGGCCACACCAAAAGAAAGAATATTCAATTCCCCAACTTTTTCGACTGTTAAATATTAAAATGTAGAATTAAATATATTTCGTTATGATTCTCCGCTGACCATTACTGTTTCACCGTGAACAACTCTGGGAGTTACAATGAAAAGCATTAGATTATTAATTCAATATGATTTCTAGTCTAGATACTTGGGGAATTTAATTTCCTTTCTTTTGGTGTAGAATAAGCCATATTCTAATAAAAAAATTATGCAATATAGTCGAAAACCCCAAAATTTCACGTTCAATTTCACTTTATTCTATACGTAACTGTTGTAAATTTTATCTTGATGGTGTGAAAACAATTGCACTATGTGTATGGTAATAAGCAATTCTTAGAAAAACATTTTTTTTCGCGAACCGTTAATGCAGCGGATCACAGGTTGGAGATCACTAATTTACAGTTATGGTAGTTGGTGTATAACCCGATAACTAGCAATTAATTTACACTTTCACGAATTCTGTAACTTCAGCTTAATGATTAAATTTATGTAGTGTTATATAATGGTAGTGCTATGCACGCAAAAATATGGTTATTGATTTTTAAGAGAGTTCCTTTCTTCTTTTTTATAGATCAAATCGTTGGTAATAACCTGTTGTCGTCATCTCCGTCACTTTCTTCAATTTCCACTGCAATGGCTACCCAAATCTCAGCTTCAGATTCTTCCACGAACACTGATAATCAACACTCTAAGGCTTCCAACGTCTTGAATAGATTCATGCTAAACGAGCAAGTTACAAGTGCTGAAATTGTGTGGGCTCTGGAAACTATTGCCACTCATAACTCCTATCGCAGTGCTGGGGCTAACACTAATTTGTTCAAAACTATGTTTCCGGACAGCCAAATTGCCGCCAAGCTCGAGATGGGACGCACAAAACTTGCGTATCTAATAACTTTTGGTCTGGCACCTTATTTCACAAACGAAATATTTAAGCAACTTGATGTATGTTCCGAAATAGTAATTGGTTTCGATGAAACATTGAACAAAGTTTCACAACGCCAACAGATGGATGTTAGTGTGAGATTTTGGAATGAAAATAAGGAACAGGTAGAATGTCGATACATTGGATCAGCGTTTTTAGATTCTTCTCGTGCAGTTGATCTCCTTAACGGATTGAAACAGTGCACAGAAAGAAAGCTTGCTCTACTGAATAACGTGATTCAGCTAAGCATGGACGGACCGAATGTAAATTGGCGTTTAATGAAGGACTTATGCGAAGAACTTCGAAATCTGCGTGGGGTACCATCTTTTGATTTATTAAACATAGGTAGTTGCGGCTTACATGCTATTCATAATGCTTTTAAAAATGGTATGAAGCACACTGAATGGAACATTGACGAGTTTTTGACATCCCTCTATTATTTGTTCAAAGACTTTCCGTTGCGCCGTGCAGATTATAAAGAAACTACCGGATCAAATTTATTCCCACTGAAATTTTGTCCTATTCGATGGATTGAAAATTTGAATGTGGCTGAGCGTGCATCTAAAATGATTCCTTATTTGAAAGTCTATGTGGCTGCGGTCAAAAACCAACGTGACAAAAAACTCAAGGAAGGTCACCATTCTTTCAAAAGGAGTTTTGCTGCAGTTGCTCAGTCTAGGCCATTCGCTGTAATAGAAAAGACCATTTCTGATGAAATGTTGAGCCCAAAACTTGCCTTTTTTATTTCCTCAGCTGGATGTGTGGAACCCTTTTTGCGAGAATTTCAATGTGATGCTCCTATGGCGCCATTTTTGTTTGATGAGTTAACTTCAATTACCCATTCTATAATGAGTAAGGTTTTAAAATCGGAATGCTTAAATGTAAAAGCTAAAGCGATTACCAATATTGAGCTCAAAGATAACAACACACTACCGACATCGCAAGTTGATATAGGCTTTGGAGTCAAAGCGGCAATTAAAACAATAATGACAAGTGGAAAAATATCTGAAAAGGTGATCCTTCAGTTTAAGAACGATTGTAAAGCTTATTATATTGCATTTTTAACAAAAATTTGTGACCGTTCTCCACTGTCACACAGTTTTACACGATATATCTCATGTATCAATCCAGAGACCATCACAAAATCGCTTGATATTGCCTTGAAAAGGTTGGAGTACTGCCTAGATTACATGGTCCAAAGAGACCATTTAGGGGGTAATGTAGCGGACAAAGTTCGTCAGGAATTCACAAATGCGGTAGAAATTTCTAGCATAAAGTCATCTCTAGCTGCCTACAAGCGACATGAATGTCGACTAGATAATTTTTGGTTTAAAGTTCTTGCGGATTCGAGAAAAGAATTCTCAAACTTAAGATTTTTTTTAAAAAAAATTTTAATTCTATCACATGGCAATGCAACACTGGAGCGAGGATTTTCTATAAACAAAGAGTGTCTGATAGTTAATTTAATCGACGAAAGCTTAGTGGCGCAGCGAATAGTATACGACGCTATTTTGAACGCCGGTGGTGTTTTAGGGGTAGACATAAATAAATCACTCATCCAGTACGCCCGAAACGCGCATGGACGATACGTCGAGAGCCTGGAGCAAAAGAAAAAGGAAAGGGCACAAAAGGACGATGCCAGTGCTAGAAAAAAGACAACGAATCAAGCACTTAAGGAATTAGAATTAGTTAAAGCCAAAATTCTCGCAGATGCTCAGAAAATAGTAGCCTTGATCGAAGAGAAAATGAGTAATTTGAATAAATAAGCTGTTTCAGCAATCTTATAAAAAACGTTTATAATGCTTAATAGTTTTATTTTTAAATAATAGTTTAAGGTTATTTTATTTAATTCTTGTTACATCGATAACATGCAGCTTTGCACTGTCATACTAATTATAGACGAAGTTATAAATACTATTAGAGTTACCTATAACATTGTCAAAAAAATGCTTTGAAATTTTAGTATCGCATAAGGCAATCAACTACGGGCAAATGAAGTGTAATAAACCGGGAAAACCCCTAAAAAATCCGGGAAAAACCGGGAAAAAACCGGGAATTTCAAATCCTGATTCGAGTGGCCACCCTGTTAACCCTACTGCAGGGCATTTCCTCCTTTTGCTCGTGCCTTATCCCGGGCAGACTCAGTATTTTTGTAATCTATTCTATTGTTTATTTATTTATTTATTTTTTTTTTATTCGTTAAACCTCTTCAACCTGTTGTTGTGGATCTTCTCTAGCCTTTTCCCATTTCTTATTTCACATGTCTGATCGCTTGGTATTTCCACCACCTCATACGGTCCTCTCCAAATACCTTGCAACTTTTGCCCTACACCCGTTTGATTGTTCCGGACCAGCACCATTTCCCCCCACATGGGTTGCCACTCATTAGCGTTCTGGTCGTACTTTTTTTTTCTTTTATGTTTCGATTGTATAAGATTTTTCCTAGAAATTAAGTGCATCTCTTTTAGTTTTGTTTACATTTCTTCACAAAAATCGGAGTACAATCTTTTCCTCTCGTTTTGATTATAAATTGATGTAGGCAATTTAGCTTTCCTCCCGAAAACCAACTCATATGGAGTGTACCCTGTCGAAGTGTTTATACAAGTATTGTATTCCATAGCGAAATATGGTAATACTCTATCCCAAGTTTTATAATTTTTCCCGACAAATTGTCTTAAATATATTTTTAATTCTCTATTCGCTCTTTCAACTATATTTCCTTGAGGGTGGTATGCAGAAGTATTGATTTTTTTTTTTTTAATTTTTAGTAGCTTACATAAATCTCTCATGATCTGGCTCATAAAATTGTTGCTCTGGTCTGTTACTAATTCTATAGGAACCCCTACAAGGCAAATAACCTCTACAAAGGCTTTCGCTACTGTTGTTGCCTCTTGATTTCCCATGGGTGTCACAATGAGATGTCTGGAGAGATCATCTTGGATAACCAATCCATATTTGTTTCTCTTCTCCGATTCTGGTAAAATCACAATATCCATGTATACTTTTTCAAAAGGATATTTTGAGGTGGTTGTGATTTGCATAGGAATTTTGTTGCATCTTCCTATCTTATTGAGCTGGCACGATTTACAACTTCTTACGTACCCTTCGATATCCTTGTCCATCCCCTTCCAAAAGAATAAGTCCTTAATCCTTCTTTTCATTCTTCTGGTTCCTCAGTGGCCTCCTAATAGACCATCGTGAAACTCCTGAAGAACGGTGTTAATTTCGGATCTTTCTATTTCCACTTTATCAGCACCTGGTGTGTAATTTTGAAATTTTAGTTTTGCTTTTTCTTTTAAATTGTTCAATTTGTCCCTGCTCTGTATTTCTTGTTCGCTTGTTTCCCTTTCTAAATCCATTTTCATTAAATCTTCCCAGTGATTTGCCCGTTTAGTATCCATCATAGTTTGCCCACCGATACTTTCCTCTACTTCGTTATTTGAAATATGGCGTATTTGTTTGTTATTTGTTATTTGTTGGCGTATGATGACTGCTACCGTTTTAATTTGGCCATCTTCTTGTATTTCCCTCAGTTTAATTTGAGGAAGCCTTGATAAAAAATCGGCAACCACATTCTCCTTCCCTTTTCTATACCTTATTTCACATTCTAATCCCTGGAGCCTTAATCGCAATCGTGATAAAATTGGAGAATTTTCTTTGAGTCTCCATATTGACACTAATGGTCTATGATCAGTGTATATGATAAACTTCTGTTCATAGATGTTTAAAGCAGAAATGTCAGGGGAAACGCTTGAATTCCGATCGAAGAAATATTTCAATCCTAAAATTTCAGCGTTGAAAATTTCGAAATATCCCGTTGCGCAAAGCGATCGAAAACTTCTCAAACTCAAACTGCAAACATATTTCACAGCCCATGGCTGTGAAATATTTCGCATTCAAAATTGTTGCAAATTTATAAATGAAATATTTCGAATGTTTCAGCGCTGAAATTTTAAGATTGAAATATTTCTTCGATCGGAATCCAAGCGTTTTCCCTGACATTTCTGCTCGCTTTTTCGATCGCTTTTGGTGGAAAGCGATCGAAAATCCGAGCTACTAAACTGCTCGATTTTGTCGTGCGGGATGTCATTTATTGATATGTCGCAGGGAATATATCTTGAGAAAAACACAACTGCTTTATTCCTTAGTTCAGAATGGAATCGTCTTTATTCACACAATGTGTACTCTGATCGAGTCTTGCAATGTTACTGCGTTATGCGTGTTACTATGCAACATCTCCCCCCTTAATTCACCAATACGGTTCAAACCTGGCTGGTGGCCTACGAATTCTTCGAGGTCTTTCCGCTTTCACGGGTTGAGCAGAAGATGCAGGCATCGGTGGAGTGGCTTGAGTAGTAACTGTGGACGATGATGTTTGCCAATTTTCTCCTTCAATTTCTTCAGCGGACTCTTCATCAGCTGAATAGTAATGTTCTTGTTCAGTCATTTCAATTGAGTTTTCAACTGCCTGTGGAGTTCCCAATTCAAATTCGTCAAAGAAAATAGTTAACAAATTTCCAGTGTCGTGACAATTTCTATTTCCACACGATGTTTCCTCCTGTAGACGCTTCTTCAGTTGATTTGCATGTGAGCGAATAATTCGCTGGTTGTCTTCCAAAAACACGTTGTAATTCACTCTACCGACTCGTTCGACTATTGATGCCGGTTTCCACTCCCAGGAATTATTGCGGTGGACTTGGGCATAAACCGCTTCTCCAGGATCGAAGAATTTTCTACCAGCTTCTGGCTTTTCATTTCGTGACCGTGAAACTGGAGGTAGTAATAATGACTGAACTGTTCGAATAGGCCGCTGAAACATCAATTCAGCTGGAGACTTATCTGGTGTAGGTGTGGTTCGATAAACTTGCAAAAAAGTCTGCAAAGCTTCATCTAAAGTCTCTCCTCCTGCTCGAATTTTTCGCAATGTACGCTTTAGTGTGTCCACGAAACGTTCTGCCAAACCGTTTGACTGCGGATGGTATGGTGCAGTACGGATGTGACAAATACCCAATTGTTTGCAAAATGCTTGGAATTCAAAGCTGGTGAACTGGGTACCATTATCAGAGACTATAGTTTCTGGAACACCAAACGTTGCGAATGATTGCGTTAAAAACTTGATAGTTGTCTTTGCTGTTGTAGTTTTGGTTGCATATACTTCTGGCCATTTTGTGTATGGATCAACTACAACCAAAAAATACACGCCATCTACAGGACCGGCATAGTCCACGTGTACCCGTGACCATGGCTTTTCCGGCACAGGCCAAGATTCAGGTGTTTCTTTGATTGGTGCTTTGCCAGCAGTGCAACATGAAGTACAACGCCGGACAAAGTTTTCGATATCGACATCCATTCCCGGCCAGAAAACGAAACTTCGAGAAATGGATTTCATTCGCACCATTCCAGGATGACCGCGATGGAATTGTTGAAGTACCTTTTTCCTGTAAATGTTTGGAACAACAACTCTGTTGTGAAACAAGATACATCCATCTACATGCGTTAACGATTCTTTTCGTGTGTAATACGAACGAATGTCTTGATTTTTGATTGACGACGCTTCGTTCGGCCAGCCTTCCCGGATGAATTTCAAAACAGCTTGCAGTGTTTCGTCCAATCCTGTTGCTTTTTGAATGTCAGCAAATGATACTGGTACTTGTTTCAATGATTCGTGCATGACGTTTTGAATATCCTCTTCAAGTGAAATCGAAGCTATAACGTAATCTTCCTCTGGTTGCTTGCAACGGTCGATTAGCCTTGATAGCATGTCAGCGCACCCAAACTCGGTGGTTGAAACATATTCGATGGTAAAATCGTAGTTTAATAACATCAATGCCCACCGTTGGAGTCGGTTTGCTGTGTGCAAAGGAATTCCCTTTTTTGAACCAAATATGGATAGTAAAGGCTTATGATCGGTTAAAAGAGTAAATTTCCGACCAAGTAAGTACTTATGAAATTTGGTTACCCCATAAGTAAGAGCCAGAGCTTCTTTTTCCGGTTGTCCGTAGCCTTGTTCTGCAGACGTTAATGTTCTTGAAGCATGTTGAATGGCTTTCAAATATCCGTTCGGAAATTTATGAAAAATGACTGCGCCAACGCCGGTGCTAGACGCATCTGCTGCAACGATGATAGGAAGATTCGGATCATAATGTGTCAACAGTAAGTCAGATTGCAGTACTTTCTTGAATTTTTCGAACGATGTCTGACAATCCGAATTCCACTTCCACTTCGTATCCTTCTTTAGCAATTGATCTAACGGGTGTCTGAGTTCATGCATGTTTCTCACAAATCGGCCGTAGAAATTCACAGCTCCTAAGAACGATCTTAATTCGGAAATGTTCGTTGGTGCTGGAATAGATGCGATGGTTTTCAGCTTCTCTGGGTCAGGACGTATGCCGTTGCGATCTACCACATGCCCCAAATAGACAATTTCAGTTTGATAGAAATGACATTTTTCCAGCTTGACGTGGAAGCCATATTCTTTTAAACGCTGAAGAAATGTGTCTAATGATTGCTTGTGTGCCTCCCAAGTTTTACCGAAAATTATAGCATCATCTAGAAATGTTCTAACGCCAGGAATGTCAGCAATCATACCGTCAACTAGTCTTTGAAAAGCTCCAGGTGCTGATTTGACTCCCGGTGCGAGACGGTTGTACTGAAAAAGACCTCTATGTGTGTTGATCGTAAGAAGGTGTTTAGATTCGTCTTCTACTTCTACTTGTAGGTATGCATCGGACAAATCGACTATGCTGAATACAACACTTCCGTTCAACTGTGCAAAAATTTCTTCAGGAGTAGGTAGAGGATAATGATTTGACTCTAAAGCTTCGTTAAGCCCCGTCGAATAATCCGCACAAATTCGAACTTTACCATTAGGCTTGCGAATGGCTACTATCGGAGCAGCCCACTCCGAAAAGTCTATTGGTGTGATGATGCCTAGTGATTGTAGTCTTGATAGTTCCGCATCCACAAGAGCGATAGTATTGAATGGTACTGGTCGTTTTGGACAGAAAACTGGTTTTACATTGGGCTTCAGAAACAGTTTCACCTTCGTTTTTGTGCAATGTCCAAGCGAATCATCGAAAACTGTTGGATATTTCGATTGAAGCTGTACTATTCGATCCTTTGGACATGCTGATGAAACTTTCTTACACAGTACATCGAAGGGAATTGCCCATAGATTAAACCTATCTATCCAATCTATACCTATAACATTTAGGACTGGTGATGATGTAACAAAACAAACACATTTCTCTGTAATCGCATTAAGGATAACCTCGCATTCGAATTCACCGATAAGCTTGAGTTGTTCTCCCGATGCATTCGATGCTTCAATGGATGCTTGAGAAAGTTTCGGTTGACCCAAATGTTGCCATGTTGTTTTAGAAATAACTGTTATGTCACTTGCGGTGTCCAGTTGGAGTGATGTAGTTATGCCATTGATTATGATAGAGATAAATTTCCTTTTAGCAGTGTTTTTCGTGACATGATTAACGAAAATTCCCTGAGATTTCTTTTGATTTTGATTTTGATTCTTCTCACTCTTTTGATATGTGTTGTTGTTTGAAGATTTTGATCTCATGGCTTTACAGTAACCTTCCTTGTGGCCTACATTTTTGCACACTTTGCAGAGATGATCTGTAAAATTGCAATCCCGTACAAAATGCATTTTTCCACATTGCCAACAAGGAGTACGAGGGACAGTATTCGAATCTGATTTCGGTTGACGCTGATCTTTTGAATTGTCGAATCGGGAAGGCTGTGGCAAACGATACGGTTTCTTCTCTGAAACTGCATGCACGGAATGCTTCGATCTTGATTGATTTTCGATCATCGTTGTATCCGCTTTCAGATTGATAAGCCGTTGAAATTCTGCCATTAGTGTTTGAATGTTCACTTTAGCCTCCGGCGTCGCGTTTTCTATTCGAGATAGCAGTCTTGCTCTGATATCCGAGAATTCCGGAGCTTGCAGTCCGCAAATGAAAATTAGACATTTGAAATCGTCTAATTTCAAATTCTCGAACTCAGAATCCTCGCATGCCTTATTCACTCTTCCGCCGTAAGTGATGATATCTTCTAATGCAGATTTCACTATCTGCAAGCACTGGTACCTTTTGTGGAACACCGAATATTGCTTTCCGAAGATTTTTTTGAGAATATTGACGGTTTCTTCAAACGAATTTTCATGCGGTTGCTTCGGAAGAATGTAATTCACATACCGGCTGTGAGCGGACGTTTCCAGCTTCCTCAGCAAAAGTCGCACTTTCGCCTCGTCATTCAAACTGCTGGCATCGTTTTGAAAAAGGTCTTTGAAACGTACATACCATTTTTCAAAAGTGATGTTGTTTTCTTCATCGAAACGAAACTCCTCGATGGTTTTCGATAAAGATTCAAGGATTTCGTCAGGACTTCTAGTTTTAAAAACAGCCATCTGTTGAAGAAGTTGAGCCATTTGGTTGATAACGGTTTCAAGGTTTTCATTGTTCATCCTTGACGCTAATTCTCGTTAGCTTCAGAATCTCGTGAGCTTCGGGTTCCGGGTTCAGTAATAATCCTCGTCGCCAAAATGATATGTCGCAGGGAATATATCTTGAGAAAAACACAACTGCTTTATTCCTTAGTTCAGAATGGAATCGTCTTTATTCACTCAATGTGTACTCTGATCGAGTCTTGCAATGTTACTGCGTTATGCGTGTTACTATGCAACATTTATAAATTTGCAACAATTTTGAATGCGAAATATTTCACTGCCATGAGCTGTGAAATATGTTTGCAGTTTGAGTTTGAGAAGTTTTCGATCGCTTTGCGCATCGGGTAGCATAAGCAATCGGCCTTTCAGTGGTTTTCTCATTTGAAAGAACTGCTCCGAGAGCGTAATCACTAGCATCAGTGGTGATTACAAAAACATCATTATCATTAAGTTGTTTTAATTTTTCAAATGCTTGCTGACAGCCTTCATTCCAAACAAAATTTGTATTTTTCTTTAATAATTCACGCAATGGTTTGCGAATATTGGAAACGTTTGGAAGAAATTTCCTATAAAAATTAATGGTTCCCAAAAACGAACGTAGCTCCTAGAGAGTTTTTGGTATTGGCATATTTAAAATAGATTTAACATTAGCTAATGTAGGTTTAATCCCTTCCTCATTTATAGTGTGGCCCAAATAGTTTATTTGTTTATGAAGAATTTTACATTTTGATGGTTCAATCTTGAGGTTGTGCTGTTTTAATCCGTTTAGAACTTTCACCAAATTGAGATTATGTTCCTCTTCTGATTCACCAAAAACTACCCGACAGACAAAGAGAACGAAATTTTCAGGCGAGGGGTAGGTAGAAACACGCGGTGGGGGTCCGGCCCAAGCTCGGATCCAAAGTCCGTTGTTTTGGGCTGAGAATAAAAAATTGCGGATGGACCCTACTAGCAATGAGAATGAAAAAGTGTGCGACTTTCAGGCGAGGGGCATGTAGAAGCATGGGGAGACGGTTGGAAATTCGCGGAATTGCTCGGAGGCGCGAGCGTGTTTTGGTTTCTACACAGTTTTTGCACTCACACAATTACACATGTGTGAATGTGTGCGTTCACTTTCAGCCTGCGCGCTCAGTTTGGTTTTCTCGCAGCGGCATGCGGGTATCGGTGTCTCGCTCGCACTAGTGCAGCGAGTGTTCCTCTGTGCGCTCCCCTTCTTGCCACCACACGAAATCGTCAGTTCAGCTCAAGCGTTCGCCGTGAAAGGCTGCGCGCGTGTTAGCCTAAGTCCCGGGCGATCGAAGTTTCGCTAAGTGTTGAAGTGTTGTGCACATTGAAATGAAGCTGCGCTTTTCTTTCACCATTTATCTTAAATGTGTGATTTGCGCTGCTTTATTTCAATGTTTATTTTTGCTGTATCGAACATCAACAATGGGATCCACGCGGTTAGACGTCTCTTTGAAATACGACGATTTTTATTATATTAAGAATTTGTGTGATTTTGTGGCAAGATTGTGTGAAGCTATGTGTGAAAATGCCCCTTTATTTGCAATAAAAGTGATAAAATATAAACCAAGTTTGATGTGTTCAAGATTTTGTTTTGATTCGGGTGCACCAAGTCCGAATGAAGGGAAGCGCACAGCGCGCTACGAAAGAAACGAGCGGGAGGGGGTGTCAGTCCAGCGCAGCGCAATTTGCTGGAATCAAGTGGGAGGGGGTACCAGTTCAGCGCTGCGCAAGCCGAAAGAAACGGGAAGGAAGGGGTATGAGGAAAATACGATGAAACAGCGCGAGCGAGCGTTCTTTACAGCGAGAGCGCCTCGTGTATTTTAAAGGCAAGCAAGAGAGCGCATTCTCTCCGTGGTAGCGCTCCATCCGCCATTTTTAATTCTCAGCCCAAAACAACGGACTTCGGATCCGTGCTTGGGCCGGACCCCCACCGCGTGTTTCTACCTTCCCCTCGCCTGAAAATTTCGTTCTCTTTGTCTGTCGGGGAGCGCTACCACGGAGAGAATGCGCTCTCTTGTTTTCCTTTAAAATACACGAGGCGCTCTCGCTGTAAAGAACGCTCGCTCGCGCTGTTTCATAGTATTTTCCTCATACCCCTTCCTTCCCGTTTCTTTCGGCTTGCGCAGCGCTGAACTGGTACCCCCTCCCACTTGATTCCAGCGAATTGCGCTGCGCTGGACTGACACCCCCTCCCGCTCGATTCTTTCGTAGCGCGCTGTACGCTTTGCTTCACACGGACTCGGTGCACCCGAATCAAAACAAAAACTTGAACACATCAAACTCGGTTTATATTTTATTACTTTTATTGAAAATAATAGCACATTTGAATACATAGCTTCACACAATCTTGCTTCAAACCACACACATTTATTATATAAAAAAATCGTCGTATTTCAAATAGCCGCCCGCACGACAAAATCGAGCAGTTTTGTAGCTCGGATTTTCGATCGCATTCCGCAAAAAGCGATCGAAAAAGCGAGCAGAAATGTCAGGGAAAACGCTTGGATTCCGATCGAAGAAATATTTCAATCCTAAAATTTCAGCGCTAAAAATGTCGAATTATTTCATTTATAAATTTGCAACAAGTTTGAATGCGAAACATTGAGTTTGAGAAGTTTTCGATCGCTTTGAGCAGCGGGCGTCTAACTGCGTGGATCCCGTTGTTGATGTTCAATACAGCAAAAAAAAAAACATTGTAATAAAGCAGCGCAAATCACACATTTAAGTTAAATGGTGAAAGAAAGGCGCAGCTTCATTTCAATGTGCACAACACTTCAACACTTAGCGAAACTTCGATCGACCGGGACTTTGGCTAATACGCGCGCGGCCTTTCACGGCGAACGCTTGAGCTGAACTGACGATTTCGTGTGGTGGCAAGAAAAGGAGCGCACAGAGGAACACTCGCTGCACTAGTGCGAGCGAGACACCGATACCCGCATGCCGCTGCGAGAAAACCAAACTGAGCGCACAGGCTGAAAGTGAACGCACATATTCACACATGTGTAATTGTGTGCGTGCAAAAACTGTGTAGAAACCAAAACACGCTCGCGCCTCCACGTAATTCCGCGTATTTTCAACCGTCTCCCCATGCTTCTACATGCCCCTCGCCTGAAAGTTGCACACTTTTTCATTCTCATTGCTAGTAGGGTACAATATCATCCAAGTACACGAATGCTTTAACGGGTTGTATAGCGTAAAGAACAGTGTTCATAAGTTTCTGAAAAGTTGAAGGACTATTTTTCAAACCCATTGGCATTCTTAAAAACTCATAATGTCTTTTGGACGTTGAAAATGCTGTTTTCGCAGCGTCTTTACGTGCTATCGGTATTTGGAAAAACCCGGATTTCAAATCAATTGTGGAAAAATATTTACCTTGGCCAATGTTATCCTTTATATTATCTATCCGAGGAATCGGATAAATGAAAGACTTTGTAATTTAATTCAGAGCTCGAAAATCAACAATAATCCGGTATTTTCGTTCCCCATCAACATCAGATTTTTTTGGTATGCACATCACGGGAGCATTCCAAGGGCTCTTACTAGGTCTTATAATTTGTTGCTTTAACATTTCCTCTATATGTAACTCCATAATCGTATTTAATGCTGCCGGAAATCTATATTGGCGTTTGTAAATGGGAATATTAGAGTTTGTTTCTATTTCATGTGATGCTGCATCTGTATATGTTAAATTATCCCCTGACAAATAAAATATATTTTAAAAATCATTAAGGATATTTTTTATATCTTTCGCTGTAATCTGTTCTAAATGATCAAGACTAATTTTTCTCAACAATTCCACATATCTTTCAGAACCTATCAGTTGTATCTCCTTACTTGTTTCAACTACATCACAATCTATTTCTTGTTTCTCAATACGCGGAAGTAGTTCGAAATCTTCTGGGGGGGGAGCTAAATCGCATTCAATGCTGTCAATAGGTAATTTTTCAATATTAACTTAACTGGAATTTTTAAGGATATGCTTTGAAAGTATTTATCGACTTTTATTGTGTATTCCTTAAGAAATTCTGCCCCCAAAATTCCTGGGACATTAAGTGTTTTAATTATATAAAATTTTATTGGGTATGTTGACCTAAGAATATGTAAGTCAATTAGAATTGAACCTACAGTGTCGGATACTGTTCCATCGAAACTAGCAAAATTTAAATTATCATTATAATCGATTGAATGTGCCCCAAGCTCTTTTGCTAATTCCAAACTTAGAAAGTTAAAGCAGGCTCCAGTATCAATTCAATCTAAGAATCCGACAGGGAGCGAACAAATTGATGCTGACTAGTAATGCCGGTGTTAGCAGCTCGAAGAAAGTCGCGTGGATTGTTCGTACTTTTTCACAGGATTGAACTTTATTGCATTTCGAAAAATATGCTTAAATTGCAGCCCTTAAAAATTTGGTCGCTTTATTCCCGCTGTCGAATGCTACTGACCATGACCAGCATATTCCCGATTTCACGATGGCGCACGCTTCGGGTTTTCGGGTGTTGGGTCAACAGCCTTGTTCGCGGGTAAATTCACGAGGTGCTGCCCTCTGCAGGTGGGGATTTAAACTTCCTGCGCTGTCTGCTCACACCACGCTCTATCTAGCTCGGTTTTCGTTGTCACTCGGTGACAGCCTGTTGTTTGTTTTTCTTAGATTGTTTTCGTGCCAACAGCCGGGGAATCGATCTCTCCGTTAAGGAGCCGGAATATGAAAAGGCATTGGGCGTTTTTACGTCGAGAGCAAAGTGGTTCAAGTCCGAGAAGCAGACACCGCTGATGGTAAGAGGGCCGAGCGTGGTGGGGTTGCCATGGAAGGAGTCGAACCGCGTACCTGGTGATTCTCCGTTGAATGGCTTCGAAGCGATTGATGTCACCAACGCCGAGCGGGCACCAGATCGGACAGCAGTACTCCAGGCACGACCTTACGATGGCACAGAAGATAGACTTGACGCACATGGGATCGGTAAACTCGCTACAGGTCCGCGTAATTAGACCGAGTAGCTGATTTCACTTCGCAACAACGCTGTCAATGTGAGGGCGAAATGACATCTTCTGGTCGAGTAGCACCCCCAGATCACGAATACATGTCGTGCGAACTAAAGCCGTGTTGAGCATAGTGTATGTAAACGAGATAGGGTAACGGGCTCTGCTGAATGATATACACTGACATTTATCAGCACACACTTGGAGCGCGTTTCTGCTGCACCAGCTATCCAGATTCTCAAGGATCGTTTGAAGGCGTACACAGTCACTGTCGTTTCTAACTGGAGCGAATATTTTTACATAGTCGGCGTACATTAGGTGTTGGCCTGGCGGTAAAACGAAAGATAGATCATTTATATAGATGAGGAAGAGTAGCGGTCCCAAGTTACTCCCTTGAGGCATTCCGGAGGAGCTGGTGAAGGAGTGAGAGCGATTAGATCCTATGCTTATGCAGTACGAACGACCAGTTAAGTATGAACGCAGCCAGGTGATGTGCCAGTCCAGGAAACCGAGTTTTTTTAGCTTCGAGAGTAGAATATCATGAGAGATACTATCGAACGCAGCCCTGAAGTCGATATATACTGCATCAACTTGAGTACCACGATCCATGTGGTCGAAGCAGAAACCAACAAATTCAGCAAGATTAGTGGTGGAAGATCTCCTTGGGAGAAATCCATGCTGACTAGGGCTCATATAGTTTTGAACTGCTGTGAGTAGCGGATTGTATAGAATGAGCTCAAACACCTTTGCACAAGCGCATAGGGAAGCAATGAAACGATAATTGCAAGCATGAAGTCGACTGCCCTTCTTATGGATAGGAACCATTCGCGCGTGTTTCCAGGACGCAGGATACGTGCCACGCATAAGGGATTCATTACATATTTTGGCAAGAATGGGTGCGAGTGATTGACGGCAGTGCTTCAAAATATATGCGGGAATATTGTCAGGTCCAGATGATGTAGATGGTTTTATATCGCTGAGTGTGCGCGCAACTAATGCTTCGACAATTGTGGGTATAATAAAATCGATAGCATCCGATGGAGTATTGCAAGTGGCCTCTGCTAGTGTGTTAGGATTGTGAACAGGAAGGGTGAATGCATCAGCGAAACGATTGGCGAAAGTGTTGCAAATATCGGATGTATCAATACTAGTTTGGCCATTGTAGCTCATAGCCGGAGGGATACTTCTTATATTACGCCGTTTGTTCCAGAAGCTCCAGAACCGTGTCGGCTTAGAAAACAGTTGCCTTTCAGTACGGCGAATGAAGGAGCGATAGAAAACACGATTTTGTCGACGATAATTGTTCAGTGCATCGAAAAAAATTCTCCTATGCAGCGATGATCTCGTTCTACTGTAATCCGCGTAGGCTTTGGATTTTATTTTTTTCAACCGATGTTAACCGATCTTAAAGATGCAATAGACCAATCGGGGCCAGACTTTCGTCGAGCAACAGGAACGCAGGAGTTAACCGCTGAGCGCATAAAAACGCTAAAGAAATCGGTGGCTTCGTCGATAGTGGCAAAGTTGGAGCAGTCAAAATTGCGGTCAAACGACACAATAAGAGAATTCATACGTTCAACATTCGTTTTGACGAAATTTCTATTGACTGTACTGCGAGTGTGACTGTTGGTGGTGTGGGATGATTGTGCGGAATAGTAAATCATCATATCCAATGAAGGATGATGAATGTCCTCACTGAGAAGTGGAATACTACATTGTGTTACGTATGGGAGGGAGTTCTCTAGAGCCGAAGTACCATTCACAGAGTACAGAGGTGTGATTGAGTCGCACTGTTATAAGTTGGTTCGGACGCGACGGATAGTTCAACAATGTCATACTATAGACATCACTCTTCAGGTATATTTGTAAGCACGATGGTGGAGGTTTCGGACAAACACCACTGAATTAAATACACATTTCACTTTGTTTGAAAATCGAGACTTGACCGACCAAGACTTAGCAGCACCACATTACAACTGTGCGTACTGTGCGTAACTGTGATTCTAACTGTCTCTGTGCGTCTGGTCTCATCTTGCATCTTTATTTATACGGTACCTTTCTTCAATTCGATTTTGCGTTTACTTTCGCTTTGTGTCGGTTATGCTGAGGGTTAGGTTTTTCGGTTAACATATGGTTGCAATTATTCTGTAAGGTCAGTTCTGGGTTCTGGCGCTTACGTGGTGTTTTGTTTCCTACGCTTACGATTAACGGTTCTGTTTGTACACACGAGGTACGGTGTCTCCTATTTCATTATTTATTAACTGTTGGTTGCTATTATGCAATGCTGTGTTTTTTACACTTTACGCACTTGAAACGTTTTTGTGCTGGGTAATGTTTTTCGCACCTACAGGGCTGTGTGCGGGTTGTGTGTTTTAAGTGTTTTTGGACAAGGGTTTTTCTGCTGACTTACAATTCCTGGCGTAAGGTTATTTATGTGGTTTGGGTTGTGTTAATTTCTTGAGTGGTTATTTTATCCTTTTTTGTGTGTTGTGTGGTGTTGACAATTTGTGTTTATTAAGTGTGATGAGAATTGCGTGTGAATTGATTATGGACAGTATAGCATGTGCATGTGCATGCTACAGCACAAAATATTGGTTGCGGCTAGGTTTGCGAAGACCAGATCCAATTGACGCCCAGATTGATTTGCAATACCACTCAACTGAAATAAACCGCTACTATGCAACCCATCAACGAAATCGGTATTATCCACGGAATTGCATAAAGGTGCATAATGCATGACAGAATAACATGGAGAGCAATCAGTGGCTTCTGATGTATTAGTCAGCTCCCATCTGATATCAGGTTTATTGAAATCTCCGAAGACATACAATAAATCGCTCTCTTTAATGCGGCTTGCAATTTCACGTACACTATCATGTAAAGCGTTCATCACTGCGGGGTCATTCGCATGACTAGGCGGAATGTAAACAACGCCGATGTAAACAGAGACACCTGGCAGCAATGTTTTGATCCAAAGTTGTTCCAGTATGGTATTAGGCGATGCGATTTCACATGTCGGTATTGATGAGGAACATGCAATTAAAATACCCCCACCGCGTGAGAGGGCACTGTTGGAAAGATTCCTACCGCACCTGTAGATATGATAATGATCGTCAGTGAGGAGCGAAGAAGGTATGGACTGAGTAAGCCAAGTCTCAGTGAGGATGATAAAATCATATTCAGATTCAGATAGCGCCAGGCGAAGATTTGTAGTTTTCGTTCGTAGACCACGTACATTTTGGTAGTAGATAGAGAGACAGAGATGAGCTGAGCGAGGTGCATCGCCGGATGCAGTGCAAGATTGCTATTCATCCGACGGGCCAGCGTCAGCAGATTCATCAGTCCGTTTAGCGTTTCGCTTCGGTCTTTTTTTAGGAGCGGCTAAGCATTCGGGAGGTGACCTGGTAGGTGTGGTGGGAACAAGCATTCGCTCATTAAGGTCAAGATGTGGTTCGTTTGTAAACAAAGCTGTATCTGCAGTGGTCATGGCAGGTGAGGAAATCGTAACGGGCTGTGCAAGCGTATCTGTTGTAGTGGTTGGTATCGGGGAAATCCCTCCAGAATGTGAGAGAGGATTATGATAAGTGTCGGTAGCGAGAGTAACGTTTTGATCGAGCATCGAATTTGTTTCAGTTGTTGCACAGGTTAGTGCAATTAGTGTTATAATTATTGGTCCGATAATCACGGAACTCTCGGTAGGTAAGAGCAGAGGGCCATGTCTCAGGTGAGAGAGCCTTATTGCGTAGAGTGGCTGGTATGCCCACCTTAAATGAGATAAATGAGAGTGTACTAGTGTCGGCACCAAGCTTCGTCAGACGGTGTACAAACACATCCCGCTTATCGAGTGCTAGACGTACTTGCACCATGAGAGAAATCTGCTCAGTGGTAACCGATGGGGAGAAACGCGTAAAGAATAGCCACATTCGCATATCAGTGTGTGGGATGGTGTCTAGTGTGTCAGAATCGAGCGGCGATCCCGATCCACTGAGTAGTGGTGTTTGCGGGTTGTAAACTGGTGGCATATTGGTGAAGGATGACGGTTCGTTCGCACTAACACTAAGAGAAGCGCCTAATGATGGATACTGTTGTAGTGTGGGTGTAATAGTACCAGGGATATTTTTGACCACTGAATTAAACAATTTAGGCGCTGAATTGTGATGAATGGGCCGTTGAGACGGTAAATCGGTGGCGGCAAGCGTCGATCGCAAGCAGGAACGGATCTCCTCCTTTAAAACTTCCAGAAGCTCTAACTTAATGGCTGTGGTATGCTGTGACAGCTCGCTACGGAGGCCCACTTTAAGGTCGACTCTTCTGGACGATAGGTCGGCAGAAGTGTGGGTGTAGGGGGTAGAAGACCTCAAGACGGCCGTACGCGGATCCTTATGAAACTTCACACAGGCCTTACAGGCCCAAAAAAGTTGTGCACAGGACTCAATTGTCGTACAGCACCTCAGAAAGTCCGCTGCATGAGAAGTGAAACTCAGAGTTGCACCAACCCTGACACTTCACAACGCGATCAGCAACTACGATATCATTGGCACAAGCGAAACAGATACCGGCCATTGTTTGTGGTACAATGAATGTTGAAGCGATGTTTTGATTGTAGGCCAGGAATCGTTTCCAGGTGATTGTAGGTGGGTGATCTGATTGTAAATGAAAACCAGGTTCTTGGATCCACTGCGCAAGCAGACAGGTTGTGCAGAAGATGTGTTTTCACTGAATAATATTGAAAACTTTCCGGAGCGCAAAGAATCTCGAATCGAAGAAGAATATATTATTTTGGCTTGTAGGAACACCTGTGTTTTTATTAAGATTGACTAGTGTTCCTTGTTTTAGTTTTTTTAATTCACAGTCGGATTATCGGATTGTTGGTGATTGTGTGAGCTGTTAGAGTTAGTGTAGAGGTTGTTTTGAGAAGGCCCTTGTGTAAAATTATTTTGAGGTATTGTGTTTTGTGCATTATTGTTTCTATATGGTGTAAAGTATCTTCTCGGGCGTGAATAATTATTATTAAAGTTAGGAGGATTAGCATTATGTGTTGTACTGTTGTGTTGGGGTATCCCAAAATTATTAATATGTGAATGGTTTAAGCTATTATTACCATTATCGCAGCATTTTCTACTATCAGTGCTACAATCTACGTTAGGAGCAGTTTGATTATTTGGATAGGTGTAATTATAGCTGTTTTGGCACGGGTTCATGGACCTCTCATTGCTGTAAGTTTCGAAAAATTGCGTGCGGTTTAATCTTTCCTCGATCTTTCGGATATGTTCGATTTGAACTACCTCTTCCTGGAGATATTCCAAAAGTTCATCAAAACTGAGATGCTTATTGGTTCTTGCAAGAGTTTTTAATTCCGGATTCTTTAAACTAGCTAAGAAATGTATTTTTAAGTTTTTAAGTGCGTATGAATCTTCCGTATTTGCTATATCGTTATTAATAATATGTTCTTTAAGTTTCATCACTCTTTCTTTGTATTTGGAAAATAAAGGAACTCTGTTCTTTGAAATACTTTGGAAGTTTTTTATTTTAACAAGTTTCTCTTTTATGCGACCGTTCTCGTCAATGGTTTATTTGCGACTAACTTGTAATGAAACGATCGTTCTTAAATCTATTAAAGACTACTTTGATTACACGCGGCTACTTCGATTACACCCCCTCTCGATCGTTCATCCCAAGTTTCTTCCTCAAGACTTTCAATCAACCAGCTTCTAATGCCTTATTGGTATGTAGCTTCGGAAGGGTTCGAATCAATGTCATTACTTTCAATCCAACATCCTGTAACAAGCCCAAGAATTGCCTCAACAAACCAGGAGGAGCTTCAGGCAGTTTTCCATGAAGAAATGCTACTTTAAAATCAGGCCTTGATGTTAACGATTCACCTTTGATAGCTTTCTTCCTAATTTCACAATTATAATGACTTACGTTTACGCTGAGTTTTGAAGTTATCGGTTCTTCCCTTTCGCCATTTTCTTTTTCACGTATTCCTTTATCGCTTAATATTTCAAAATATTCCTCATTATTCTCTTCAATATCGACTAACTTTTGATGCACTTGCAAACCGTTGGCAGCATTATCTTTTCCGACCATTTCCCCCTCTTGCTGAAAACGGTCATTGTCCCGCTGTTCATGAAAAGGGAATTTTACATCTCGATTTTCAGAACCACAAGTGTCGTTATCCAATGAGATAAAGGCCAATTCTTGATTTTTTTATATGGTTCTCGGCATGCGTCGCAAAAATGTGTTGATTTTCGATCGCGACCGACTACCATACAGTTTTGCATCACCATGCCTGTAGCTTGAAATCGAAAATATTCATTACGAGGCTTTAGTGTACTCACCGCTGTCATACACATATTTGCAGATCGTCTCGTTTCTAACTGCAACTCTAGCTCATAAAGATTTTGTTTCATATGAGCAACGCCAATTACATCCTTCTCTAGCTTCATTAGGGCTTTTTCAAAGCCATCTTCACGAGTGAAAAGCATATCGATTCCAGCATGCGTCATTTTCTTTACTGAAACTAAGTTACTTCTCAACTCAGGTAAATAAATAACATTCTTCATTTCTAAAATAACGCCTTCTTTCGTTTTTCCACGCACGGTACCTTCGTATTCTCCGACTAAAGACCCATCCGCCAAAGACGGTGTATTTGGCAACATCAACGATAAACGGTTCTTTCAATTTTCGAATGTTTTGAAGGTATTTGATGTTGTTGATGAAGTGGTCACTGCATCCGGAATCGATTACAAATGAATGTATTGCATGCTCTTTTTCTTCCACTTCACACTGAGGTTTCACCATGAAACTCACAGTTTTGCCTGCCACAACAGAGTTAGCATTTCTGTTTTCCATCTTGGATCGGCAATCCTTTTGCATGTGGCCTAATTTTCCACACCGGTAACATCATCCTTTGAATTTCTTCATCTGATTACTTCCACCGATAAAAGCGGTTGAATTTTCTTCGATATAGTAGTCCACCCTGTCGACTCGCTTAGACTCTTCTCCTAGTAACCGATGTTTCACCATTTCTAATGAGAGGTCTTTATCTTGGATATTTTCAAGGGCTGTCACAAGAGGATCGTAGCTATCCGGCAACGTTAAAAAAAGTTGCGATACCAAATCGTTCTCTTCCATTTTCGCACCTGCATTTTTGTCGCACTAGCTTGTCGAATTCGGCAAAATGACTTCGCATAGAACACCCTTCCTTCATGCGTAACGTGGCCAGTCGTTTGCGCAAGATCGTCTGGCTTGCCCCCGACTTCTTCGCAAAAGTGTCTTCAAGGGCTTTCCACATTTCCTTGGCTGTTCCCTTTTCTTCGACTATGGCTAGACAATCGTCTCCAACAAATCCAACCAGCAAGGATTTTGCCTTCCGGTCCATTCGCAAAAACTTGTTCCGCGGTTCTCCGACCGCCTCAGGCACGTCTTCTTCGAGCGCCTCCCAAACTTCCGAAGCTTCCAAGAACAAACGAACTCGAAAACGCCATTTTCCGTAGTTCGTTCCATTCAGCTGGGGAATGCCAGCACCTTCCTTTACAGAGGAGCCCATAACCTAAAGGAACTCTGTTCTTTGAAATACTTTGGAAGTTTTTTATTTAACAAGTTTCTCTTTTATGCGACCGTTCTCGTCAATGGTTTATTTGCGACTAACTTGTTGTTAGGAAAAGGCAGTGCTATTGATGAGTCCAACCCGGACGTATAAACGAGATGAAGTGAAATGACAGCTAGGGAAAGTGACAGATGAAATGACAGGGAAACGGTTGCACGCGCTTCAAGCCAGTAGCGAGTGAAGCGAGCAGCAGGTGACACCGTTTTAAAGTTTTATTGCTATTTTATTTGGATTTATTTGTATTTGTCTTCAGGAGAATAAATAGTTAAACTAAAACTTTCGCCTTGTGGCTGTACGCTCTCGCACTCAAACTGTGTTTACATTAAAAAGCCTTTAAAACGGTTCCAAAGGTGAAATGGGCCCAAAAAGGAACGATCACTGCCAGGCTTGCGGTGATCAGCGGGATGATCCGGATTTTGTTGCATGTGACAAGTGCAATTTATGGTGGCATTTTTCGTGCGCCGGATTGACGGAACCCGCGGAAGCTGTGGAACAGCGGAAATGGTTGTGCGTGGCTTGCCAGGCTAAGGAACGGTCCGGCTTGATTCAGAGGACGCCGGTCAAGCACACAGAACAAATGGAAGCGGCAAATGCTAACCTCAATCTGGAGGAGGTTACGCAAAACGTGGCTGAGAAACATAACCTCAAACTGGTTGAGGTTATCCAACAAGCGGCAGAAACACCCATGCCTTCTTCAAGTGGGACAAGCTACAACGCGGTGAGCAAACCTAACCTCACTCCTGCTAAGGTATCCGACAGTGTGGCTAATCGGCTAGCCATTATGAAGCGGCGGCAGGAGGCGGAGAGGAAACGGATGGAGCTCGAGTTGCAGCTGAAGTTTGTGAAGGAGGAGGAGGACTTGTTGTCCGAGGAGTTGGGTGTGATTGCGATTTCGGGAGCATCGACTGTGACACCGTCCCGGCCGGATGGAGAATCGATGCGAGGCTCGCAGCAGGATGAGCGTGGTCCCGCCCCGCGACTGGAAAGTGTTCATCGAAACGTGCCAACCGAATTACCCGAGTTTTCAGGGGACCCGGCGGAATGGCCCGTATTTATTGCGCACTACGATTACACAACGGAGAAATGTGGTTTTTCCAACTGGGAAAACATGATACGGCTGCAGAAGGCGCTCAAAGGACCTGCGCTAGAAGTTGTGCGAAGCCGTTTAGTGCTACCGGAGGTGGTGCCACAAGTGATTGCGACGCTGCGATCGCGCTATGGTCGGCCGGAACATCTCATTTCAGCGCTGATTGGGAAAATGCGTCGGATGCCTGCACCTTGCAGGGAGAAGCCCGATACTGTTGTGGCGTTCGGCGAGGCAGTGCGGAGCATGGTAGATCACATGCAGGCTGCTGGTCTACGGGCACACTTGACCAACCCGTTGCTGCTGCAAGAGATCGTGGAAAGGTTGCCGACGAGCGAGCAGTACAGCTGGGCACGGCACATACGAGGCGTGACGGAACCGGATCTTATCGTGTTTGGCGAATTCATGACGGAATGGATGGACGATGCTGAAACGTTAACCAGGCTGGATTCACCCTCATTGAAAGCAGTAGACAGGAAGAAACCTAACACCAAGGGTTACGTGCATGCGCACGTGGAAAACCAGGGAGCGACCACATCGGGAACAAGAGCCATCCAGGTAGGACAATCTTGTTTTGTGTGTAACAAACGGGGACACCTTGTGAGCAAATGCTTCGCGTTTGGAGCAATGGCGGTGAAGGACCGCTGGCGGAAGGCCCGTGCACTTTCTTTATGTTTTAGCTGTCTGGAGCGGCACAACTGGCGGACGTGCCAAAACAGAGCGGTTTGCAGCATTGGTGGGTGCACGCGCCGACATCATGCGTTGCTACACGGCGCTGAGGAGTCTCGCGAGATCGGCAGCGAGCAGAATAATATAGAAAGCCGTGAAGGAGGAATCGATGGTGGTGTCATTGCGGAGAGTAACCATCACCAATACGTGTCATCATCATCGAAGGCGCTATTTCGAATAGTGCCTGTCACCGTGTATGGACCGGCTGCTACGGTGACGACGTTTGCGTTTTTGGATGAAGGCTCGTCCATGACGCTGGTGGATGACGATTTGGCTGAACAATTAGGTGTTGAGGGCAAGGTGGAGCCACTTTGCATCCGTTGGACAGGCAACACTACAAGGGTCGAGGCTGGATCCAGACGAGTAAACCTGAAGGTGGGACCTGTTGGTTCTACAAAGCGGTTTGCCATCCACTCGGTACGGACTGTGCCAGGGCTAAACCTACCTCGACAATCCTTCGTGCAGGACGAAGGGAGATGGCAACATTTGGAGCGGCTACCGATTCGGCAATATCGGGATGCGGAACCCAAGCTGCTTATTGGGTTGGACAATTTGCGGTTGGCGGTCCCTCTCAGGACTAAGGAGGGAGGCGTTGGTGATCCAATCGCAGTAAAGACACGCCTTGGGTGGTGTATTTATGGAAAACCGGCGAATCTGGAGTGTGAACGGTTGTTGCATATTTGCGAGTGCAACGACCAAGGTAACATTCACGAGACGATTCGGGAATATTTCGACATGCAGTTGATTGGTGCTGCACACGGCGTCGAACAGGATCCAGATGAGCGGCGTGCGAAGCAGATTCTGGACACTACCACGGCACGAATCGGGAAGCGATTCGAATCGGGATTACTGTGGAGGAAAGATGACATCGAGCTACCTCCTAGCATCGACATGGCGCGTCGTAGGTTCAATTGTTTGGAGAGGAGGATGGAGCGAGATGGACATCTTAAGGAACAAGTACATCGCCAGATTCGAGATTTGTTGAGCAAGCAGTACGTTCACAAGGCTACGTTGCGTGAGCTGGAGGAGGCTGACCAGCGACGCGTATGGTACCTACCAATAGGGGTGGTTACCAACCCAAATAAACCTGGAAAGGTTCGGCTGATTTGGGACGCGGCAGCTAAGGCGCATGGAACATCGTTGAACGACATGCTGCTGAAGGGACCAGACGAGCTGAGCTCGTTACTTGGCGTACTCTTCCGATTTCGTCTGTACGCAGTGGCGGCGTGTGCAGACGTGAAGGAGATGTTTTTGCAGATTATGATACGAAAGGAAGACAAACACGCGCAGCGTTTCTTGTGGCGTTACGAACCAACGGACGAGTTGAAAACCTACATCGTGGATGTTGTAATGTTCGGGTCTGCGTGTTCACCCGCAACGGCGCAGTATGTCAAGAACCGAAACGCTCGAGAGCACATGGAACAATTCCCACGAGCGGTGGAGGGAATTATTGAAAGCACTTACGTAGATGACTTTCTGGACAGCTTCGAGACGGAAGAAGAAGCATGTCAGGTATCCCATGACGTAAGGGAGATTTTTAGGAACGGCGGATTCGAGTTGAGGAATTGGACCTCAAACAGTATGGAATTGATGAGATGCCTTGGCGAAGCAAATGGCGACATCAAATGTTTATCATCCATGGGAGATGAGGCGGAACGAGTATTGGGAATGCGATGGAACCCTGCATCTGACGAGCTTGGATTTTGCACTAGGGCGTGCACGACGGTGTCTGACCTCTTGATAGCAGAGAGGATTCCAACGAAAAGAGAGGTATTGCGATGTGTGATGTCCCTTTATGATCCTCTTGGGCTGCTTGCGATGTTCGTGATCCACGGCAAGATCCTGATACAAGATCTTTGGCGAACTGGCACGCAGTGGGACGAAGAGATTAACGACATGCAGTTGAGACATTGGCGTAGATGGATTGATCTGCTTCCGGCAATAGCAGACCTACGCATTCCGCGCAGTTACTTTGCGGCAGCATCGAAGAAGATGTACGAGAATGGCGAATGGCATTTGTTTGTCGATGCAAGTCAGCACGCTTATGCATGCGTCTTATATCTGAGGATATTTGACGATGCTGGAGAACCTCAGTGTACACTCATCGGTGGGAAAGCTAAGGTGGCGCCACTGAAGCCACTTACTATTCCGAAGCTTGAGCTTCAGGCTTGCGTGTTGGGAGCGAGATTTTTACGCTACACGCAGGAGCATCATCCGATTAATGTGAGACGACGAGTGCTTTGGTCGGACAGCACAGTTGCGTTGTCGTGGATAAGGTCGGATCCAAGAAACTACAAACCCTTCGTGGCTCATAGGGTGGTCGAAATACTGGAGAGCACATCGGTTGACGAGTGGAGATGGGTGCCTACTGACCACAACCCGGCAGACGAGGCCACGAAGTGGAAGGGAAAGCCGAATTTCGACTTTGGTGGCAACTGGTTTCAAGGGCCAGAGTTCTTACTCCATGGGGAGGATGATTGGCCATCACAGAGGCACAACAGCGACAACCCGTCAGAAGAAATACGACAGGTAAATCTTCACGTGGAAGACTCTAACACCGGACTATTACCTATCCGGTATGAACGTTTTAGCCGATTGGAGAGGCTACAAAGGATGATTGGTTGGATTGTCAGGTATGTGGGCAATCTGAGACGAAAGTATCGTGGCGAACCTATTTTAGGAGGTGCTCTACGACAAGAAGAACTCTATGAAGCGGATAAGATTCTGTGGAGGCAGACACAACTCGAGTACTATCCGGAAGAAGTTCGCATTCTGAGTTTGGACGATAACGATGGAAAACCTGGAGGAAGAACGGTATCAAAGCAAAGCCACATTTACCATCTATTGCCGTTTGTGGACGATGAAGGCGTATTGCGAATGCGAGGAAGGATAGGTGCAGCGGCTGATGTTCCTTATTCTGCTAAGTATCCCGTTATACTGCCGAGGGGTTCCCGACTGGCTGAGTTGATAGTAGAGCGGTATCATCGATTGTATCGTCATGCGAACAACGAAACAGTGACGAATGAGTTACGGCAACAATTTCAGATCCCGAAGCTGAGAGCGTTGGTAACGAAGACGGTGAAGAACTGTGTCTTCTGTAAGATCAGGCGGTCACTACCACAAGTGCCGCCAATGGCACCGTTACCAAAGGAGAGGCTCACGCCCTTTGTTAGGCCATTCAGCTACGTCGGGCTGGATTACTTTGGACCAGTGTTGGTCAAGAGAGGAAGATCGAACGAGAAGCGTTGGATCGCTTTATTCACGTGTTTGACTGTGCGCGCGATTCACTTGGAGGTGGTGCACAGTCTATCGACGGAATCGTGCGTGTTGGCGGTTAGACGATTTGTGGCTAGAAGAGGTGCACCGGTAGAAATCTTCAGCGACAACGGGACCAATTTCTTGGGTGCTAGCAGGCAGCTGCGGAGGGAGATCGAGGAGCGCAATGAAACTCTGGCGGCGATTTTCACGAATGCGCACACCCGTTGGACCTTCAACCCACCTGGCGCTCCACACATGGGCGGCGTGTGGGAGCGTATGGTACGCTCTGTAAAAGCGGCGATTAGCACGGTGATGGAGGCAAAGCACGCACCCGACGACGAGACGTTTGAGACAGTGATCTTAGACGCAGAGGCGATGATCAACTCTAGACCGTTGACTTATGTTCCCTTGGACCCGGAGAACCAAGAGGCAATCACACCGAATCATTTCCTGTTGGGGAGTTCTTCAGGTGTAAAGCAGCAGCCAGTGTTACCTACGAACTATAGGGATAGCTTGAAGGGAAATTGGAAGTTAGCGCAGCATATGCTCGACGGAATATGGAGGCGGTGGATTAAGGAATATTTACCGGTGATCTCGCGGCAGAGTAAGTGGTTTGAAAATGTGCGGGAAATTAGGAAAGGAGATTTGGTACTGGTAGTGGACGGAACAATCAGGAACCAGTGGAAGAAAGGAATAGTTGAGCGAATTATGGCAGGACCTGATGGTCATATAAGGCAAGCGTGGGTACGCACCAATACAGGAGCAGTTAGGAGGCCAGTAGCTAAGCTAGCACTGCTCGACATAGCAACTTAGGGTGACCAAATATGGTTGGTCACGGGCGGGGGAATGTTAGGAAAAGGCAGTGCTATTGATGAGTCCAACCCGGACGTATAAACGAGATGAAGTGAAATGACAGCTAGGGAAAGTGACAGATGAAATGACAGGGAAACGGTTGCACGCGCTTCAAGCCAGTAGCGAGTGAAGCGAGCAGCAGGTGACACCGTTTTAAAGTTTTATTGCTATTTTATTTGGATTTATTTGTATTTGTCTTCAGGAGAATAAATAGTTAAACTAAAACTTTCGCCTTGTGGCTGTACGCTCTCGCACTCAAACTGTGTTTACACTTGTAATGAAACGATCGTTCCTAAATCTATTAAAGACTACTTCGATTACACGCGGCTACTTCGTTTACAAAAAAATATTCATTGACCTCTTGTTGCAGCGTCTCGACTTGCTGGAAAATGGCTTCCAAGCTAAATTTTTCTCCAAACACTTTTATCAGATTCATTTTAACGCTGTTCCACGAATCATCCAAAATTCGATTAAAAGAACCCGCAGCCTCTCGCTTCAATTTGAACATTACCGTTCGTATAAGGTCTTCTTCTGATTCCCCTTTAGGAATTTGTTTCGCAAAATACTCTATTTGATATAGAAAACCGTCTAGATCTTTTGTTGTTCCGTTATACTCCGGAATGTAAAGCATTGCTTTCTTTATCGGAAATTCGTAAGCCATACTTGAAATTGTATCGTTTAACGCTCTCTCGATTTCGACACTTTGGTTAAGAAGCTCTGCTGTGAGGATCTGAGGGCGTTCTTTATAACTATATTCCTGATTCATTAGGATTCGGTAACAGTTGTGGAGTTTAAGTTGTATGTAGGTTGGAATACACATATATTAGTTAAGCTACCTGTATTAATTTGAATTGCTCTATTTCTAAGTGCTAACACCCTATTGTCCATCACCTTACGCACGAAAATAAAATGAAGGATTTGGGAATAAATTACAAAGAGAAAGATCGTACAAACTATTTTAACTATTTGTGTATTTTTTTAAATTATATTTAAAACGAATTAATAAAAGATTAAAAAGAACTTATTATTAGTAGTATTATTCACTATAATTGAATATCACCCACTATAACGCTTCTATTTTCCGCCACCACTTACCCAAAAAAAATTTCACCAGCTAATCCCGTTTTTTGCACACCAGTCAGAAATGTTGCCTGCGCTAAAAATTTTGCGCTTTTACTCTGTCACGACATGAAACGACTAACTACTTTCTTATTTAAAATAAATAAATTATTTTTATTTAATATAACGCCAATCCAACTAAAACTTTATTGCACGAGCCAAAACCCACCACCAAACTACTTGATAACCGTTCCCAAAGTCCGCGTCTTTTTTTCGCCATCGCGCCGCAAAACCGCTCGATCATCGTACTCCGCTTCGTCCAATCGCTCGCTCTCGTCCTTAACCCTTGTGACAGCGTCGAACATTAGCCTTGGTTTATTTCGACAAACCGACTTATTCTTGTTCACAACCGCGAAGTGCGGCAAAAAAAAATGTGAAAGGGCTGCTGCTTCTCGCGAGAGCTTTCTTATGTAGCCTTCACGTACTCCTTGAAGGTTTCACGCAGTCAAGTCTGCATTTCCGGATTTTTATGTAGCTGCTTTTTCTGGCTCATTAGACGTCGTGAAGCAGCGTGGTAGTTGTTCAGAAATTTCACTTCGTCCGTCCTCCATAACAGACCTATATCGTAACGTCTCTCCGATTTCACTAGGGTGTTGGCAATAATTTTCTCGGCACGTCCTATCTTGCTCGACTTTACTGTTGCTTCTGGTTTCACTTCAAAATGTTCTGTACTGAAGTGACGTAGTGTCATGGCCTTTTCCTCATAATTGATCATCAGAAAATGTTCGGAGGCTTCGTGCAGTTTAGTGTCCATCCCGAAGATAACCCTAATAGTAGAAGATTACCCTATTCGCGATGCCGGCTATGGGCTGTGAAATATGTTTGCAGTTTGAGTTTGAGAAGTTTTCGATCGCTTTGCACAGCGGGTTGATGTATGGTATGAAGTTCTTTTGCTATCGTCTAGGTGTATTCTATCAGATGCATGACTTATTTTTTTACTTAAAACTGTTGCCACATATTTGCTATCTACAACTAAATTTCGATTACATGCTATTTCTACAAATAAATCTATTACATATTTAAATTTACTTTACCCTATTTTTGTAATGCCTTGTTTTTTACTAATTCCTGTCTAATTAAGTGTTGCAGAAAATGGTTTAGAAGAGAGTAAATCAATTAAATCGTGAATACGATTCGGAATATCTTCACGAGATATCTGAAGTTTCAACCATCTAATGAGTTGTAATCTATAATCAGCATCAATTTCTAATAGTTCTTCCAAATTCTACGATTCTTCTTCTGATTTCATCGCCACAAATGTGAAATCGGTTCTTGGAAATAAACATTCCATAGGACGACTTACTTTGACCAAATCTTCTAATATAACAGACTGTAGCGTAGTTGCTTTCAAAATATGGTCCAATTTACGGTTCATATTAGCTTCCAGATTGTCTAATCTCTTTTCAAGGCCATCGATTTCGGTTATGGGTTCAGTCATATTATTTTCTTTGTTTTCCGTGTTGGTTGCTACACTTTTAAACATTCGTTTGTCGTAGCCTGTAATATAATAGCTCTGTTTAATTTTATTTCAAAATGACTTCAAATTAGTTTGCTTTGCTTCTACAAACGTATTTTTTCCTTCACCTTCATCCAGAGATTGTTTAGCTGAACTAGAGTGATATGAAATAGATGGAACAGGTTTCGTTATCGATGGAATAGGTTGAATTTCTAGAACCGTTATTTTCGATGGATGATTCAAAGATTGAAGAGGAACGCATTGCTCTATATTGATATTTTCTATATATGGAATGAAAAAGAAAGGCTGATTTAAAATAATGTAAACCAAAACAATGGGTGGAATCGCAAACCGTAACGACTATCGTTATCGTTTATTTTTGTATGGGTTTCCTTGCACCATACGATCGTCAAATTATAAACGACAATACAACTAACGACAGTCGTTACGACTGTCGTCAGAGAAATGTCAAATACGAACAAAATTCTCGAGAAGTTCAATTGGCGATCGTTTATAGCCTAGCGACAGTCGTTAACCATATCGACAGTAATTGAGCTGTCGTCAACTTAAAAACATTTTTTTATTTGTATTTTTTTTTCTAATCGCGTGAAAAAATTGTACCTTAAATAAAAAAATAGGAAAATTTAGGAAACTATTTTATTTAATGTCCATTCGTTAATATTCTAAACACCTATAATCTATAAAAAAATCAGTTTCCACCAACTGGAAACTGATCTTCCCTCGGCTCATGAACTAATTATCGTAACGATTTCTTTGCGGTTGAGAGTCGCCCGCATAAATTATGGTTTCGCACTATGTTTTGTTGATAAATCATACCGGCCATATCATCGAGGCAAGATTCACCCTGCGGCAGATATTGAGAAAAATAGAGACGCATAACATACCATATCTTCATTGACTTCAAAGTTGCACACGATAGCATAGCCAGGGTAATACTATACGACGCTATGAGCTCTTTTGGAATTCCGGCCAAACTGACAAGGCTAGTTAGAATGATTGTGACCAACGTCACTTGCCAGATGAAGGTGGATGGAAAACTCTCAGGGTCTTTTGCTACCACCAAGGGTCTGCGCCAGGGGGACTGGCTTGCCTGTCAACTTGGCTCTAGAGAAGGCAATCCGCGACTAGAGGGTGGAGACTACGGGAACCATCTTCTATAAGTCAACCCAGATCCTGGCATACGCTGTTGATGTAGACATCATTGGTCTCGGCTCTCATCATAATCGGCTCTCCTATGTAGTAGAAACCTATCAAGGGATTGAGCAGGCAGCAGAGAGCCTCGGATTGCAGATAAACGAGGCAAAGACCAAACTGATGGTGGCAACATCATTGGTAGGGCCAATAAACAATCACAACCTACGTAGCCGTGATTTACAGACACGAGTTGTGAGCAAGGACGCTGGCTGCCAATCGTTCATTCTACAGTCTGAGATAGCATTTTACCGCAAAGAACTTCGCGACAGGTTCTGGCAATATATAGTACCTATATAGAACCGGTACTCACATACGGCTCTGGGTTATGGGCACTGCCCAAATCTGATGAAACCCTTATGGTCGCGCTCGAGAGGATGATGCTCAGAAGGACTCTTGGTCCCGTATGTATAGAAAGATAATGGATGAGCCGTTATAACGACGAGCTATACGAGATGTACGGCGACCTCACTGTCGTGCAGCGTATCAAGCTCGCCAGGCTCCGGTGGGCTGGCCATGTTGTACATTTGTAAATGCATGACCCAGTCCGTAAAGTCTTTTTAGGCCGTCCACAAGGACAGAGGAGGCGTGGTAGTCCCAAATTGAGGTGGCAAGATGGCGTGGAGGCGTCCGCCATTAACGCTGGGATAACGGATTGGCAAAGGAAAATGCGAGACCGCGAGCGGTTTCGGACACTCCTGAGGCAGGCCAAGACCGTTTGGCGGAAGTAGCGCCGGCTAAGTAATTTAGTAAGTATCAACGAGGACTTAAACTACCACAGCTATAAAAATAGTTTTTGGCCTTTGCTGTGTATCAGTACTGTTGGCACGAAAACAATCTAAGAAAAACAAACAACAGGCTGTCACCGAGTGACAGCGAAAACCGAGCTAGATAGAGCGTGGTGTGAGCAGACAGCGCAGGAAGTTTAAATCCCCACCTGCAGAGGGCAGCACCTCGTGAATTTACCCGCGAACAGGGCTGTTGACCCAACACCCGAAAACCCGAAGCGTGCGCCATCGCGAAACCGGGAATATGCTGGTCATGGTCAGTAGCATTCGACAGCGGGAATAGAGCGACCAAATTTTTAAGGGTAGTTTTGGACACTCTTGCAACAGGTCAAGACCGCGCAGTAGTTGTAACTCCGGATGAAGAAAGGGGGCAATAAGGCTACAGATTCTTGGTTGCGTAACGGTTACAACATTTCATTCAACACTCGTTTCTTCTTCTCCTTCCTCTTCTTCTTTGGCACAATAACTGTCGCTGGTCAAGTCCTGCCTCTAGCACTAGTGGGCTTGTCTTTCAGCGACATATTGTTTAACCATTGCAGAATAGTCCGTATGGAGAAAGGACTACGTATGGAGGCACGGTCCATTCGGGGCTTGAACACATGACGTGCATGTTGTTGGTTTTGAATATGCTAATCCATAAAAACACATTCATAAATACACAAATGCACACTAGACACACCTCAATGTAACTGGAAAACAAACGACTCTTAGCCTACTACGATTGTTAATTTGACGATGAACATTGCAATCGAGCAGAGTCGTCTTTTTTAACCGTCGTTTATTTTGACGACTTCCATTGACGATCCCACCCAATGTGCATACAATCTGAAAAAAAAAGAAGAATAACTAAAACTAATAAAGTTCCTATCGTTATGCTTAGTTAAACCGATGCAAACATGAAATGTAAGGAAATAAATGTCATTATTATTATGAAAGATACGAGTAAGTTATTTTTTTTTACAAACAGGAATTTCGGATTTTCACAGTTCATTGAAAATAATTACAATTCTCAATTCAGTAATTCATAAAATTCAGGAATTCCAACAAACACTTTAACTATCTTAACACTTAAATTTTAAACCTACAGATATGCATGATCATGCATCGAGGAGGCATGTTAGTCCGCATAAATTTGATCAATTTGATCATTCATGACCGTCTCTATGGACCCGATCAGTTTAGCACAGAACTCTTGATGTTTTTCTACGAAGATGTCTTGTGCCTCTACAAAGTTTCCCAGAGCCCTGGCTTTTGAACAGGGTGCAGTAGCAGTAGCAGTATTAGCAATGCTTCGAATGGCTCTCAAGCATTCGCTAATCTGACTCCATCGAGTAGTTTCAATAAACTTCCTTTTGCGTCCTTCGGACGCTGTGCGATGCTCTAGCATGCCTCTAAAAGAGCCAGTGGAGGATGTTGTGGCAGTTCTAATGGGTGTTGTTGTGGCAGTTGAACTGCATGAAGTGGCGGTTGCAGGAGCGGTCGAGATAACAACCGGTTCCCGAGAAGTTCCATCAAGATTTGCCTGACATGAGAACAGAAAACGCTATATTAATTTATTCCTCCACAAAACGATACATAAACACTGTCTACTTACAGTATTCATTGTACGACGCGGAGTTGTCGTTTCATGTAGAAACGACATATGCGCGTAGGCATACCAAGCCTCCTTCAATAGCTCGCTGGAACCTGAATATTTATGCAATAGAAACGATCTTAACAAATATGAAGTAATAAAATAGCAAAATTTACTCACGGGAACCTGCTGTCTGACTCAAAGCGATCTCCTTTTTTGTCCGCCGCTAGGAATTCATTAAATTCCTCCATTTAGCATGAACGCACTGCGGATCCTTCTCCAGCACGGGTGCTATCTCTTGCCAGGCACGATGTCTTATTTCATTATTTTTATACTGGCGATCAGCATCTAACCATATGCACGGATAAGTTTTCACTAATTTGATTATTTCGATAACTTTTTCCTCATCTTGAATAGGCTTAAATAATAAAACAACCAATAATTAAGTGTATAATTCTATGAGAAAAGGTTTATTATCTCACATTTTTATTCGATTTCTGGGCGGTTTTGGCTCCTTCCATTGTTAATTGCTGGCGTGGTTACTACTAATCGAAAATGTCCGCCTGAAAACTTCCAAGGAATCTGCAAACACAACACAAACACAGACGATGTGTGTCGTCGCGTGTGTGTTGTCGATTTGTTCAGTAAAACTTTTTCTTCACACCAAATCTCTGACATGAAGCGTCGGCGTTCCGATTAAACCATCGCGACTTTGATCAGTGCGCGCGGTTAAAACGACCTTTTGTATTGTGTTGTATGTAGCGAGCGCGCCAAAATTTTAGTAGTGCGTGTAGAGTGAATGTGGGTGTGTGGAGGTAGGGGAGTGAGATACAGAGACGAATTTTGCTGCACATTAATACATAAATTCTCACTGCACGGATTGAACTGCGAATACTCAGTTCTGAGAGAATATACTAGAGCGCTCGCGCATGAGTGTAAGAAAGCGCGGTATAGAGGATAGAGGGAGGAAAACGATTATTTTGCTCCAAGCTTTCTACTTTTGTTCCGTTGGGGTGGAGTAGGCCAGTCGGATGAAATACGCGAAGCTGTTAAGTCGCAACAATAAAGGTAGTGCGTACATGAGTTTTACCGTGTTCATTGCATTAGAAATATCTGCTGAGATATCACATTGGTCCTTCGAACTTCGGATATTGACCCTTTGTGCTCTGGATATCGGTAAAAATCGCGTCATCATGACTCGAACGCCTCGGACGTCTCGAACTCCAACCGTGAAGCATGCGCCACAACCCGGTTGGGTGGATGTAATTGTTGATGCAGCACCACACGTGCGTATGGTGAAGTTATTCGCATTAGGGACAACATTGTACAGGTGAAGGAAGAGTGAAAGGCGCTGACCACGGTGCTGTGTTTGGGAAGAAGGCAGATAAAGCTTTAGAAGAACACAACAAACATTATGGTGAAATCATAAAAAAATACGAAAGTGAAGTGCATACCAAGCTGTCTTGTCACCCATTATAAATTTTCCAGATTCGAGTTGGGATTTTACGCGTTCAAAACCTAGTGTTATCAAATCGAAAAGAGTTTACGGATTCGAATTGTATGTACGATGTTGACAATCCTTTAACCTGTTCGAAAAATAGTGTTATGATGTTGAGTTGGCTTGAGAAACCCTGTAAGGAGAAAGTGAAATTGCATGAGGAGATGATGTTGGAAAAAGAAAGTGCATCTGAAGCCGGCACTGTCCATTTCACCAAAGGCATTGATACCTCATGTTCGCTATTCCTCATGTTAAATTCTTATTATATGCTGATGATCCAAAAATGTTCCTACCTGTTAAATATTCTGACGACTGTGAAATGTTACAAGACTCGTGAAGCGTTCCGCTCACGCTATAAAGCGCAACGCTAGGATAAGACAAAGCGGCACGTTAGTGATCGCACGGAGGACAACGTAAGGTTCGACGAAAGATTGTCAAAGATAGAGCAATTGAGAAGAAGCAGAAGAAGGGGGGGTCGTCCGGTCATTCCTCCTCGGGAGAGAGGTCAAGTGGTGGCAAACTTGGATACGAAGGATGATTAACTCGGTGGACGGGAAGCTAAAAGGTTCAATAAATTGGCTATTAACACGGTGTAACAAAAAAAAACTAGTTTCTTTTATTAATATAAAGTGTAGTTTAGTTCATCTGGTGACAGCGGTAAAGCAAATATTTGCATGGTGATTTCTGGCTGGTGCTAAAATTCAAGTGGCTAGGTGATAAAGTAAATTGGTGAAAGGTAAATCGCAGCGTAGTTATAGTAAAATTTGGTGATTAATTAGTTAGTGATTATAATAGTGATTAACACATAGTGAAGTTTTTGGTTTTGGATTTTTCAGTTTTTTTTATTAAACATATTTTTTAAAGATATTTTTTGGGTTATTTTAAATATTAAAGTTATTTTTATGTATACAATAAGTTTAAAAGTAGTTAAATAAGTCAAATAATTATTGCGTATACAGCATTTGTATAAGAGCATTGGTACGGGAATGAACGACAGAGTGCTGGCGCTAAGGAATAGAGCTGTTCGAATTAACAATAGTTCGGATAATATTAACCAAATTCACAATTTGCACAATTTCAATTCAACTGCAATAAGTGAATCAAACGTAAATAAAGCTTATTGTTACAAGCAACGACTTCAAATACTTAAGGCGGAATTTTTTAACCAAAGTATTGAGATTGAAAAAGCTTTGAATAACACATTAACAAATATGGAGTACGCGTTCCCAACAGAGAGAGCAATGATGTGCATTCCGGACTTTCACGGTGAATCGAAAGATTTGGAAAGATTTTTATATCAAATCGACTTCTTTGCTAAACGAATCCCTGAGGGGGAGTCAGAGGAAGAGCTTATTCAAGTAGTAATGTTCAAACTTAAAGGAAAGGCTGCAAGTTTGTTTAATCGCATTGTTGATGAAAGTTGGGATAATGTGAAAACAAATTTAATCAAGCAATTTGGTGAAAAGGTTAACGTGGAGGCCATTTTCCAACAAGTGGAAACGCTACAGCAGGAGTTCAATGAACCTTTCACAACGTATAAGGAAAGAGTTCTAAAATTAAAAGAGCAGATCATGAATAACTATGCAAAAAACGCAGAAGATTCATATGCCATTAAAAGTTTAAAAATTCATTTCTTAGCTGGACTCAAAAATCAAGAACTGAAAACACTGGCTCGAACCAACAAGCATCTCGAATTTGATGATTTGTTAGATTACCTCGAAGAGGAGGTGGTGCAAATTGAGCACATTCGGAAGATTGAGGAAAGGTTAAATCGAAGCCAAGTTTCCTCACACAGTTTCCTCACACATGATACACACACCAATTATCAACCCAACCTGGAGGAAAGTTTCATAGATGAAAACGTGCAACAACCGATGCAAAGTAGAAATTGTCAACACGGTAGTTTTTACAATAGAGATAGATTAACACGCTGCGATGAAAGTAGATGTAATAATTTACGGGTACTTATTATCCTAACACTTCAAGAAACTTTTCTCAACCTAAACAATTCACTTCATATGGCACCTCATATAATCAACACTCATCACAACACATAAACTACCCAAATAATCAATCCTCCTTCCAAGGTAACCAACATCAAAGTAGTTATTTGCAACAACCACAACGTAGTCAATATCAAAACCATAACACCCAAAAAATACCAAAACATAACCCATATCACGACGATAAAATACAGCAACAGTTATGCCAGAACCAACAGCAAAAAAACTAAATATTGGAACATTAGATATTGCTACTAAAACTTCTAGTGTTCCCATAGAAACGAAAAATATTTTTAGTATAAGCCATCCAGAGTCAAATCATAGTCAGGCAGAGCCAACAGATGGGGATTATTATGAAAACATTCAGGTTAGTTTCACAAATGAAGGAAAATCAATGGCTAATATTTTATCCGAGCAACGTGAAAAAATCGAGATAAAATATTTAATAGACTCTGGAGCTTGTTTCAATGTGCTAAGCTGGGATGCAGCTAAAATATTAGGGGAATCGGCTATTAATTATACCGATAAAATAACGTTGTCAAGTTTTGATGGAAGTTGTGTTGAAACTATGGGTTCAATGTTAGTACGCTTGTACATTGGAAAATTTATATATTGTGAGAAATTTCACATAGTGGAAGTTCTTTTGGTACCGGGAATTATCGGATCGAACTTTTTAAGAAAATATGCAAGCAAGGTTGAAAGACATTTTCAAAACATTCTTTTAACAAAGCCGCACAACGAAGAAGAGTGTAAAGATGGTAATTATTTAGAAGGGAATGATGAAAACGATAAGGAGGTATTCTTGGAGAAGATAAACTCAGAAGAGAATGCACATGAATGCCTCTCTTACTTGGAGGAAAAAGATGCAGATTGCGATTTACTAGGTAAGGGGAAAGAGGCAATAGGTGAAGCAAGATATAAAGAATTATTAAACAAAATTAATACCAACCATTTAGATTTGCATGAAAAAACATGCATCACAAAAATAATAATGGATTTTTCTGATACATTTTACTTGCCGGGAGATAAGCTCACATTCACTGAAGCAACTAAACATGAAATAGAAACTAGTTCAAATATTCCAATTTACAAGAGACAATACAGATTCCCGGCTACAATAAATGCGATAATGGATGAAGAAATTGAGGAAATGTTAGCACAAAATATAATACGACCAAGCAAAAGTCCGTGGAATTCACCTGTCATGTGTATCCCGAAAAAGACGGACGAAAATGAAAAAAAGAAATATCGTATTGTAGTAGATTTCAGGGCACTAAATCAAATAACTAAACCATTTATCTATCCTATACCTAGAATAGACGATATAATGGATAATATAGGCAAAAGTAATTTTTTTTCCACTATCGATCTGAAGTCCGGTTTTTTTTTCAAATATTAATAGATCCTAAAGATGCTGCAAAGACAGCTTTCTCTACAACTAGAGGGCATTATGAATTTACACGAATGCCTATGGGACTAAAAAACAGCCCATCTACGTTCCAAAAGCTGATGAAGACCGTCATATATGCTATACAGCCGGTAAAAGCATTTGTCTATTTAGATGACATTGTAGTTTTTGGTGAAACCATAGAAGAACACAATATCAATTTAATTAAAATTTTTAATGGTCTAAAGCATTACAACCTAAAAATAGAACCATCTTAATGCAAACTATTACATAAACAAATAAATTATCTGGGGCATACAATCAATTCAGAGGGAATTAAACCTACAAAATCTAATATTGATGCAATAGTAAATATGCCAGCACCAAAAACATTAAAACAACTCAGATCGTTTTTAGGTGCTATTAAATTTTACGGAAAATGCATTCCCAATGTTTCCGAGGTACGAAAGCCCTTGCACGAACTTTTAAAGAAAGATTCGAAATTTGCTTGGGATGAAAACTGCGATGAGGCTTTCCAAACACTTAAATTTTTTTTAATTTCTGAACCTATATTAGTACGACCAAATTACAATGATATGTTTATAATCACTACAGATGCCAGTGATTATGCACTTGGAGCAGTGCTTTCTAATGAAAAAACTAAAGAAAAACCTATTGCATATGCTAGTAGATCTCTTGTAGGGGCAGAGAAAAGATACCACCCTATCGAAAAAGAATTATTAGCGATTGTATGGGCAGTAGAACATTTTAAGCACTATGTATATGGTCAGAAATTTGTTATCTATTCTGATCATAGACCGCTTGTTTCTATTTGGCGCCTCAAAGAAAATTCTACGATATTAACAAGACTAAGACTTAGTGTTAGAAAACGAAGCGGAAAAATAATTTAATGCCGAACACTTCGATAGTTTTAGTTTTAATCGTAAGATGTTGCCAAAAAATTGGTCTCTTTATTCCGCTGGTTATTTGGTAATAATCTCGCGGATTGTCTTTCAAGCCCTTTTTATGCTATTTTGTTGCATATTCTCTCTCTTTTCCTTTTTTTCAACCAAATGTTTTGACTGTTTGATGGGAGAGTGCCCAACGACCTGTCATAAACAGGAGGCATTCGAAGATAGCCAGAAAACCCGAACCAATACGAACCAAACTGATCAGGGCAGGGATAAAAAGGAGCGGTAGGGCAACATTCGGGGCTCTTGAACCAATTAGCGGGATAAAACGACTAATTTTTTGGCGCGTTTCACGTAATAAATGCTTGGCAAAGAATTCCTCCCGTTTTTGGTTATTTTCGTTTTCTAACACTTAGATTGCAAGGTTTAGAATGTACGATACATGAAAGGAAGAGAAAATGTAGTTGCAGACCTTCTGTCTCGGCTTCCGGGTGTGGAAATGAAAGAGATAGAAGCTGAAAATCACACATTAGCTGTTGTAACGCGCCAGCAAATGAAAAACAATATAATTTGTGAAAACAATAAGCAACATAAAGCTACGGAAGAGACATGTGAGAATTTAGAGCAACAACACTGGGAGGATTTATTAAAAATAACTATCGATAACGATCCAAATGAGAACGAAATGCGAAGGAAAGAACGATTGAAGGATATGCAACAAGTTGATAAAACTAAATTTAAAAATTACAAACCGGGCAATGAGAGAATAGAAGTAGATAGAAGTGAGATAGAAACAGTTTTGAAAGAATTTCACGACGCACCTTTAGGAGGACACGTAGGGGTACGTAGGATGAAAAAAAGAATAAAAGAACTGTTTTACTGGAAGGATATGAACGTCGATATAGAAAGATACGTTAAAACGTGTAGATCTTGTCAATGTAACAAAATTAGCCGGTACAACAAAATACCCATGCAAATAACAACCACTTCAAATAACCCCTTTGATAAGCTATACATGGATATTGTCATTCTCCCGGAGTCAGAAAAGGGTAACAAATACGGACTAGTGATTCAGGATGACTTAACAAGATATTTAATAGTTTTACCAATGGAAAATCAAGAGTCAACAACCGTAGCAAAAGCATTTGTCGAAGGAGTTATATGCCATGTTGGAGCTCCTTTGGAATTAGTAACCGACCAAGGGACAAATTTTATGAGCCAGGTTATGAAGGACACTAGCAAACTGTTGAAAATTAAAAAAATAAACACTTCGGCATATCATCCTCAAGCAAACCTCGTAGAACGAGCTAATAGAGAGCTAAAAATTTACTTAAGACAGTTTGTAGGGCAAAACTATAAAACATGGGACAGATATCTACCATACTTCGCATTTGAATATAATACTACTGTAAATACATCAACCGGATTTACCCCATATGAGCTAATCTATGGCAGGAAGGCAAGATTACCGACATCAATTTTTAACCAAAATAGTAATAAGCGAGTGTATAATGATTATTGCGAGGAACTGAAATTAAGATTAAACGAAATGCATATAAAAGCGAAAACAAATCTAATCAAATCAAAAGAGATGAGGAAACAACAATATGATCAAGATGCGAAAGAATGGAAGCCTATGTGGGGAGAAAAAGTGTTGGTAAGAAATATCCCAACAGGTGCAGGACAGAAGCTACAAAGCCTGTGGAAAGGTCCGTATGAAGTAGTAGAGATTCCCAGCGACCAAACATGTGTCGTAAGAAATGTAAAAAGATTCGAAAAAGTTCACAATTATAGGTTAAAAAGATTCTATGAGTGATAAGTTTAGGATTTAGCTAGGTAAAAAAAAGAAACTATGTGAATTCTCTTGAAATCCTTCATACCCCTATTATCTTTAAAATATTAATAAGTTCACTAGGTGTAGGTACAGTATCGGACAGAAAGATAGGGCATTGGTTTTTTAACGCACCGTGCACCCGTTGGGTCAAGTTTATGTGTGGTTTGTATGTGCTTGTGTGTGTGTGTATGTGTGTGTATGTGTGTGTATGTGTGTTTGTGTGTGTGTGTGTGTATATGTGTGTGTGCATGTGTGTGTGTGTGTGTGTGTGTGTGGATGTATGTTTGAATGTGTATTGATGTGTGTGTTTGTTTCACAAGTAGGTCGTTTCGAATAGATTTGTAAGTAGTTTTTTTGTGTTTTGGGTTAGGTTTTTGGTGTGATAAGCAGGACCACCGCCCTCGCGATCAGTGTGTTTTCGATGTATTAACAATGTTACGGTCTTCTTTCGCCGTGGTCTTCTGAGGACGTCCGGTTGACTTGCGCGTTTCGGTTGTCCAAACGCGTTTCAGTTGTCTAAGCACGTTTCGGTTGTCCGAAGCGCGTTTGCCACAAAAGTGCGCGATCGTTCCATTACGAACTCGATCCTTTTGCGCTTAATGCCAGCAGCAGCCATTCGCTTTTACATATGGCGCTGATGATCGGTACAACGTTTACCTCGACCCATTGTTACTAACATTGCTTGCTTGGACCGTCAAGAACGCACTGGTTAAAAACTTGGACACGGCTGATCCCGTGCTCTGCCTGCGTTCTACTTCTATACACGATGAATTACATCGTTTTGGAGCAGCAAAAACATCGCATGGATAAAAACTATCAACGAGTACGCGAGTAAGCGTCTTCCCTTCAAAATCGAGAAAAGAATACTGCCGCGCTCATGAAACAAAACGCCGATTGAAAAGAATAACTGCGCGCCAGCTCAATGCACGCACAAAGTTTACCATTCGCACACAACGTGCAACGCAGAGATGCACGAAGGCCTTTCAATGGCGTGCACTGGAGAAACACCTGTGAGGGAATGCCGAGTTCATTGCTATTGTGCGCGTGTCCATTTCGCACCGGTGTCGCATTCACATTCATGAAACAGCACACCTGCGTTTTCGTCCGAGGAACAAGCGCTGCTGTCGATGCAAACTTTAGTTTTTATCCAAGTGTAAACGCACAATGTTTCACATGATAACACACATAATAAGAATAATTTCAACGCAATATGACATCATGGCAAGCTATGTTTTTCAGACACAAACCCGAGCACTTGCAAATACACATTAAAAAGCACACTCTCTTTCTACTACTACACACACACACACATGCACACACACACACATACACACACACACACTCACACACATACACACACACACAAACACAAGTAACGTGGCAAAACAAGTGCACGGTGCATTGAAAAAAAAAGGGTCCTATCTTAATGTCCGATACTGTAGGTTAATTCATTAGGTTTAGGTACGCTTTTTCACTAGGTTTAGAAAGGTTTCATCGCTAATTTTAGGTAGGCTCTTTCACTAGGTTTAGATTGTAGGTAGCTTTAAGTAAGCGTAGGTTAAGATTACTTTTATAACGTTATTTGAAAAAAAAAAAAACACAAACACACACATACACCACATTATGCCACTGTAAGCCACTAACAGTTACATTCCATTTTAGCAACTGCTTGGTTTTGATCTCGGAGGGGTTTGATAGGCGATCCGGAAGCCTCGCGCTCAACGTATCGTATGCGTAGGCGGAATGATTGTGTGAAGAAGAAGATGATCGATCATTTGTAAACGTTGATCGAAGAGAGCGATGATTGAGAGAGATGAGAGGTTACATGTATTGTAACCCAGGATACAACGGTAGTAGTATGGCTAAAAAACTCAACGGAAAAAATGTTACAATGGGTCACAAAGAAAAATAGATATCCATATTACGTACTATTTCCGCGTACACACACAGAGTATAGCCCAACGGAACGACAATAGTAACGAACGATGATGATATGACAATGAAGAGGGGATAGCGATCGCTGAGCGATAATCATAAATCGAAGACGATGTGTAGGGAGCCGAATGGTATGTGGATCAGCACAGCAGAACACCGTACAACTAAAAGTCGGTGATAGAGAATGTTATTAGAAGGATTAGGAAAGCAATATGATAACCATGAAAAACTACTTAGTTAAGACACTTCGGCGAAGTTAAAGGTAGTTTCGGTATTGCTGCACGAAAGGATGTTTCCGGAATGAGCTATGACGTTTGTCACGAGGTGAAGGTTGAAAAAAAAAAAAGGGTAATGAGATGAAGCGTTCCGCTCACGCTATAAAGCGCAACGCTAGGATAAGACAAAGCGGCGCGTTAGTGATCGCGCGGAAGACAACGTAAGGATCGACGAAAGATTGTCAAAGATAGAGCAATTGAGAAGAAGCAGAAGAAGGGGGGGGGGGTCGTCCGGTCATTCCTCCTCGGCAGAGAGGTCAAGTGGTGGCAAACTTGGATACGAAGGATGATTAACTCGGTGGACGGGAAGCTAGAAGGTGCAATAAATTGGCTATTAACACAGTGTAACAATAAAAAAATTTAGTTTCTTTTATTAATACAAAGTGTAGTTTAGTTCAACAGGAACAAGAACAGTTCGATAAATTCAACTGAACTGGAAATGATCTACTGTGGTTACGGTAATAGTTAATTCAATTCAAGAATGAGTGAAGAAAGTGGGAACTCCCCGAACCACACGTCGTAACAGAACACTAGTAGGCATGTTTTCCTTGAACTAATTCTAGTTTCGGCAACGTCAACATGCCCGGTTTGGGTTCAAAACTCGTATGGACCAAGCTTCCTTAATATGTTGAACTAACTATCCTGCATTAGTTACACCTATCAAATAGAGATAATCTAACCCTTGAGATGCTTGGACATGTCTAGGTCATCAAGAACGGCCGTTTCGCAACATGAAGAAGAAGATAAGGTCTGTTTTTCCCGAGTGTCGAAATATTTCCTGGACCATTTTATTAGAAACTGCCGCTCTAACTAAATTAGAAAACAAAGTAAATTCTTTAGGGTGGTATTTAAGGTGCGCCAAAAAATTTGTTTTTTTTCCTTTATTTCCTTCGTATGTATTTTTGACCGCAATGAAACCGTTTCCGCGTTTTTTCTCCCTTTTTATCTGCTTGCGCACACACAAAACATCGCCTTAGCTGACAGTCCGTTGGAAACCTTACAACAGGTTCCAACAAATTTGTTTAGTTCAAAAAATTCACATTATTATATTCATCTGATAATTTTTCTGGTTTCATGTTAATGAAATAATTGAAAGTATAACAAAAAAAAGCAAAATAGCTCAAAATTATTTACATATGTACAGTACTTTTCACTCGATAGCTTATACTCGTGTAATATATTAAATTGTATATTGAATTGTTCGTTTCCATACAAAATTTTACAGATTTCGCTTGAAGGAGCTTTCCTGTGCACGCATCTTAACATTTTGAGATTTTTTCTTATTATTAAATCATCTTATTGCATCACGGCATCTAGAATAGTAATTACGTAAAAAAAGTGTTTAAATTTTTGTCTAACAACATATGCTTGTTGAGTGGAGTGGTAAAATCTCCGATTCATGGAAGGAGTTTCCACACTGTTGCTTGTTGTTGCATTATTAACGTGTAATACGTTACTGTCTCTAAAGTCAATGCATATGTTATGCAGTAAACAAACAGTTTTCACAATTAAATCAAAATGATCTGGATATATCTGTAGCTCTATTTTCAAACATCTACATTTACTAACAAGCATGCCAAATGCGCACTCTACTATTCGTCTGGTTTTACTTAACATGTAGTTAACAACGGATTGGTCTCCAGCACCTCCTGTCGGATAAGGTCTCTTTAGATATGTTTTCAATGGATATCCTTGATCTCCAAGAAACACATACGGTAATTGTACGCCATTTAATACTCTTGGTGCATGAAAATTAAAAATATTACGCCGTATATATTCATAAGTATTACTATAAGAGAAAACTCCACTATGGGTTCTCTACCCATAATCTCCTACATCTATTATTAAATCTTTTCCTTTTGCATCGGTTATTGCTTGTAATAGGATTGATTTTTTTTTGTAGTTGTAGAACTGCGATCCTGATAAATTTGAACATCTATATATATAAAAATCTCGTGTCACGGTGTTTGTCGCGAGCAAACTCCGAAACGACTGGATCATTTTCAACGAAACTTTGCACACACCTTATGGTGGTATGAGAATAGGTTTTAAGACTCACATCATTTTCAGAAATTGCACTAAACTTAATTTATTAGCAATTTTCTAACTCCCATACAAAGGACATCATTGTTGTAGTTGTATACAGCACTTTGACAGTCGGTGTGAAGCGCGGTTTACACTCGGTGTAAGGTGCGGTTTACACTCGCCTAGCGGTTTACGATGCTGTCACAAATATCCATAATGACAAAACAGAGATGGAGTACTTTAGTTTGGGAATAATGAATTTAAAAATACCTGCTATTTCGCTTTTTCCTGTTTACTGTTTGATGTTCCAAAACGAACAAATATGCTTGCTTTAATAATTGTAACATAAACATGTTTGGTTACTGATGTTAAACTCGCAAGTGTAAGCAACATTTTTCGTTATGGTGTTTTTTTTCGGTCTGCCCGGCTGCGGTCTTACCCGAGGTCAAACGATGTCTGTTTGCGGTTTGGACTTACGAACATCGTGTTTTTCGCATGGACAATTATATGTGGCATGTTCTCGCGTGGGTAAACCTTTCAATCTATACATACTAGCTAAAGACAGATTAACCAAAAATATCGTCCATTCATTAGCGCTTCGAGATTTGCATTTCGAGATTTTAGAGATTCATAGTAGTTATATGTGTGTGACAAGTATGTAATTATTTGCATGTAAATAAATCAATCTACGTAATTCTACACTGTTTTACTGTTCCAAATTATGTTCTTAAACATATTATTTGAGTAATTAACGACAATGACATCAATGAAAACAAATAAAATGAATAAAAAATTAAATGTGAATTTAAACACCTATATTTGCAACTTAACGGACTGGCAGACGAAGGCGCGAGACCGTGAGCGGTTTCGGACACTCCTGAGGCAGGCCAAGACCGCAAAGCGGTTGTAGTGCCGGATAAGTAATTTGCAACTTCAAATACTTAATCGGCAACTAATAAAATGTGGGGTAAAACTAGGTTTACCGGGCCAGCTAGTTTTATCATAATATGTTTCCCGTCGATGCATCCACATACCTACTTACTTACTTATCCGGCGCTACAACCGCTTTGCGGTCTTGGCCTGCCTCAGGAGTGTCCAAAACCGCTCACGGTCTCGCGCCTTCGTCTGCCAGTCCGTTATCCCGGCCTTAATGGCGGACGCCTCCACGCCATCTTGCCACCTCAATTTGGGCCTACCACGCCTCCTCTGTCCTTGTGGACGGCCTAAAACGACTTTACGGGCTGGGTCGTCCGTTTCCATGCGTACAACATGGCCATCCCACCGGAGCCTGGCGAGCTTAATACGCTGTACGACAGTGAGGTCGCCGTACATCTCGTATAGCTCGTCATTATATCGGCTCCTCTATTGTCCTTCCACACATACGGGGCCAAGTATCCTTCTGAGCATCTTCTTCTCGAACGCGGCTAAGAGGGCTTCGTCAGATTTGGACAGTGTCCATGTCTCAGAGGCGTATGTGAGTACTGGTACTATATAGGTACTATAAAGTCCCAGCTTCGTCCGTCGCGACAGGTTCTTTGAGGTGAACTGATTTTTCAGGCTGTAGAATGACCGGTTGGCAGCCAGCATCCCTGCGCGCAACTCAGCTTCCATGCTATTGTCGTTGTTGACCTTTGACCCAAGATAGGTGAATTGTGGGACGACTTCAAAAGTGCGTTCACCTATCTGCACGTCACGCCTACGTAGATTCGGATTATTTGTTGGTAGGCCCGCTGATATTGCCACTATCAGTTTGGTCCTTGCCTCGTTTATCTGCCATCCGAGGCTCTCTTCCGCCTGCTCGATCCCTTGGTAGGCTTCTGCTACATAGGAGAGCCGCAGACCAATTATGTCTATATCATCAGCGTATGCCAGGATCTGGGTTGACTTATAGAAGATGGTTCCCGTAGTCTCCACCCTCGAGACACGGATGGCCCTCTCTAGCGCCAGGTTGAATAGGAGACAAGCAAGCCCGTCCCCCTGGCGCAGACCTTTGGTGGTAGCAAAAGGTCCTGAGAGTTTTCCATCCCCCCTCACCTGGCAAGTGACGTTGGTTATAGTCATTCTAACTAGCCTTATCAGTTTGGCCGGGATTCCAAAAGAGCTCATGGCGTCATACAGTTTTACCCTGGCTATGGTATCATATGCGACTTTAAAATCAATGAAGAGATGGTATGTGTCGTGTCTGTATTCAGCCATCTTTTCCAAGATCTGCCGCATGAAGATCTGATTAGTGGTTGATTTTCCACTTTCGGAATCCTCTTTGATAGTTTCCGACTATCTCTTCGACGTGCGGGACAACACGATCCTGAAGGATCAGGGAGAATATTTTATAGGCGGTATTCAACACCGTAATACCCCTGTAGTTGTTGCAGTCCAACCTGTCTCCCTTCTTGTATATGGGGTAGATGATGCCGAGATTCCAATCACTATGCATCGATTCGCTATTCCACACCTCAGTAACAATTTGATGAATCTCGTTTTCTAGTCGTGCTCCTCCATTCATGACTAGTTCAGCTGCAATTCCGTCGGTTTCGGGTGCCTTGTTATTTTTCAGCCGACCGATAGCCTTTTATGTTTCTTCTATGGTAGGTGGTAGTAGCATGACACTATCTGCTAGTGGCGCTTCTAGCTGTTCGTTAAACTGGTCGTTGAGTAATTCATTAAAGTACTGAGCCCACCGCGAGAGGACCTCTGGATGGTTACTAACCAGATCTCCATCTTTGTTGCGACAGCAGGTTACCTTAGGTACAACGTTGTTTCGGTGACCTGCTATCGCTTGGTAAAACTTTCGTGTCGGTCCGTACGCCTCTCTGGTTTGCTCGAGTTCCCGCATGTTTTGCTCTTCCAAAGCATGCTTCTTGGAGCGGTGAACTCTTTTCTCTTCGCGTCTGAGCCGTGAATATTCCTCTGCGCATGCCCGCGTTCTATGCCGTTGCTGCATTGCTCGGTATGCAGTATTCTTACGTTCGGTCACTTGTCTGCATTCATCGTCGAACCAGCCAGATTTGGTGTTGCCACGACGTGGTGGGAGTATATATCTTGCACAGTTTATTATTTTTGTTTTTAGAGCGTTCCACCTCTCGCTCGTAGTTTCATATCTGTCTCCTGGTAGTAGAGACTCTTCTAAAGCGGCTTTGAATTCCTGTTGGACAGTAATGTCCCTTAGAGAGTCCGTCTTGAGCCGAGGCTGCGTGTTTTCTCCGCCCCCATTGGCGCGGGGCGAGCGTTTCTATAACGTATCACTAAGCCAACCAAGTAGTGATCGGAATCGATATTGGCTCCTCGATATGTTCTGACATTTAACAGACTTGACTGTCGTCGGCGGCTTTTTAACACGTGGTCGATCTCGTTGAAGGATTCTCCATCAGGGTGCGCCCATGTGACCTTATGGATTTTCTTGCGCTTAAATTTGGTACTTCCTACAACCAGATTGTTCGCTGCGGCGAACTGGACCAAACTACTACCATTATCGTTACTGTGCTCATGCAGACTGTGACAGCCAGTGTATTGGCGGTACATTGGCTCCCTACCGACTTTTGCGTTGAAGTCCCTCAGGATGATTATGAGGTCATGCCTGGGGCACGCATCTACGATTCTAGCGAGGCGGCCGTAAAACAGGTCCTTCTCCTCTTCCTCTTTCTCTTCGGTAGGGGCGTGAACGTTTATGAGGCTTATATTAAAGAATTTGCCTCGCATGCGCAGGGTGCATAGCCTATCGTTTATAGCCTTGAAATCCATGACCGGGGATCTACGGCAAAACCCGTTCCGAGCACGTGGTGGCGGTCGTGGCAGCTGTAGTAAATGTCGTAGCATTGCTTACCACGCCTGTTATGCACACCATTCCCTAGCCACCGAATCTCTTGTAAAGCTACGAGGTCCATGCTCAGTGTGGCTAGGGCATCATGAAGTTTTTTCAAGGCTCCGGCTTCGCTTAGAGTGCGTACGTTCCATGAGCCCATTTTGATCGTTGTCCGGGGGCATTGCGTATGGTGGGTATCGTGTGTTCCGTTTCGTATTCGTCCTATTCCTATTCCTTTCCGTAGTCGTAGATTCATGGGACTGGGTGACTGCGCCCACGTGACCGTTTTGTTTAGCATTGGGTTGCCCCCCCCCCCCCCCCCCCGACGTTCAGGCACCCGGTTTCCCGGGATACCCACCCCCTTCCTGATTCGCCATATGCCACCATCCGCCCAAGGGGTTGGGTCAAGCCCGTGTACTAGGCATGTGTAAAATGAACGACAATCGCACCGTTCGAACAGTTCGGTAAAGTGCACGAACGAACGAGGTTCTTAGCAAAAAGAACGACCAGGACTTTTGGAAGAAACTGACTACACCGAACGCGTTCGAACGTTCCGTTCAGTGTTCGACGGCACGCATAAATGTGGTAATAAAACGTGGAAAATCATATTGCTTTCTCGCTCTTTCTCGCACCGTGCGAACGGGTCGTCAGAGATCAAAATGTACCCTGTTGGTGTTGAAATCGTACCCATACAACTCAATTCCTCGAACGCCGTCGAATTTGTCCAGCAGTGTTCGATACGTGTGCTGTTGGTGTGGAAATCGTATCTATACGACTGAATTCATCGAACGCGTTCGAACGGGTCTTCGATCTGTGTTCTGTTGGTGTGTAAATCGTACCTACACAACTGAATTCATCCAACGCGTTCGATCTGATCCGTTAGTGTTCGATCTGTGTTCTGGTGGTGTATAAATCGTACCTACACAACTGAATTCATCGAACGCGTTCGAACTGGTGTTCGATCTGTGTTCTGTTGGTGTGTAAATCGTACCTACACAACTGAATTCATCGAACGCGTTCGAACTGGCTCATTTGTGTTCGATCTGTGTTCTGTTGGTATGGAAATTATACCTGTACAATTCAATAGATCAAGCCCGTTCAAACGGATTAGTAATTGTTCGCGAATGAACTGAACTGAATTGATTGCGCTCATCATGTTGATCCATATTTAAGTAGTTTTTTTAATAGAATTCTTAAGTGTGTATAAGGCATGGGGTACAATATATGCAGGAGACATTTTTGCTCGTATTAGTTTACATTAGTTACATGCTTTACATGTTTTACAGTTTTTGGTCGGTTTTGCGATGGATTGTGTTGACCAGACAGCCGAGTGTTAAATGTTTTTAAATGTTTGGTTTCAACCGCAGAATGAGTACTTCTTTGGCTACAGTATGCGTCTATGGTGGGTAAATGAAAAAGATAACGAGCGTTCTTTGTGAATAAAAACCTCATGAAACAAAGAACGAAAGAATCGTCGTTCGCGTTCGGTTCTTTTTGGTGAGCGAACTAGTTCGTTCGCGTTCGGTGAAAAGAATCGTTTTGCCCATACCTAGATTGAACCATCACGACTTTAATCAGTGCGCGCGGTTAAAACGACCTTTTGTATTGTGTTGCACGTAGCGTGCGCGCCAAAATTTTAAGAGTGCGCGGAGAGTGAATGTGGGTTTTTGGGGGTGGGGGAGTGAGATACAGAGACAAATTTCGCTGCACATTAACACATACATTCTCACTACACGGGTTGAACTGCGAATACTCAGTTCTGAGAGAATATACTCGAGCGCTCCAAGCTTTCTAATTTTATTCCGTTGGGAAAGTGCTAGCACTGTCCTCACCGACAAACCGACGTGACACTGGCGTTACAAAAGTGTCCCACACGAAAGTACTGTCATTTACCAGTGAGGCGATCACTTCTGTCAAAGTAAGCTCTGTTCACTGCTGCTTCGATGTAAACAACTTTTCTAAACACAAATTGCGAAGGAAGTGTGAGGCAAGAATTTGTGAGAATTATTGGACAAAACACCCAGGAAAATCATTTTATAAGTTTCCAAAGCAATGCAAAAGATGTGAGAAGTACATAAAACAATACGCATTGGCATTTGCGAAGAAAAACAAAAAGGGGATTTAGCAGTTTCTTCTCTGTGTCAGTGTAGTAAGCGAATCATTATAGAGATGGCGCTAGTGTTTAACGTATTTTCATTTGAAATAAGACAACTTTTGAAGCTCATTTTGTTCGAAGTGTCACGTCGGTTTGTCGGTGCTGTGCTAGCACAGCCGCACTGTGCGAAAGTGCTAGCACTGTGCGAAAGTGCTAGCACTGTGCTAGCACTGTGCTAGCACTTCCGCACTGGTTCGAAGAAGGGACACTTAGGGAAAAGGGCGCACACTTAGGGAAAAGGGCGCACAGCACACTGAATTGTGCTACTTTACCCAGCACTACTCATGAGATTTAATTTACCTCATTAAGCAACACTGCGCAAAATGTAAACAAGAATAGTAGGGGGACACAAGAAATAACACATTACTCCGGCACATCCTCTCACAACGAATGTTCTGGACAAACTGAAGATGCTAAACACCCGGATGAGTGCAATAGCAAAAAAATCATAGTAGATAGAGAGAGATGGGTAGACTCGGTCCAGCGCAATCCATTGGCATATGTATATGTGTGTGTTTCGAACGAAAGACTTCAGACCCCGCTCCAAGCGTTTTTCATCTATCATTTTTCGTCACACGCACACACCTTTACACGCGCGACGGTAAACTTTCCAAAATCTAGAAAGAGAAGACGGGGTCTCTCGGTTTGGCTCACAGCAAAATCTCTTAACAACTTCAGCTCTGCTACTTGGGTGAGCGCGATGGCTGAAAGTGAACGCACACATCCACACTTGTGTAATTGTATGAGTGCAAAAACTGTGTAGAAAGAAAAACACGCTCTCCAATCGTCTCCCCCTGCTTCTACATGTCCCTCGCCTGGAAGTCGCACACTTTTACATTTTCTTTGCTAGTAGGGTTGCTATGTACACTGGTGGACATAAAAATAGGAACTTTTTTCTGTGACCGAAAGACATAGTTCTTGTCAGAAATATTTGGTAGCCCTGAAAAGGACTGTTTAAGTGGTTGTTGGGAGGAGGTGTTGCGGTGTTCCACTGAGCGAAAACACATTCTAACGGTCAATCTGGTGACCGTTATTCGCTATCACTTCCTGACAGCGTTTGGCCATATCGCCGATGAGATTACGGCATTCGCTTCTGTCTATGCGTTCCCACATAAACTTGCAGCGTGTCCATAGATCATCGGCTGAACGTGCAGGCTGGTTCTTAAGCTGACGCTTGAGAGTTGACCACAGATTTTCAATCGGGTTGAGGTCAGGACTCAACGCAGGCCACGGTAGAACTTGCACATCCTGGTTTGCCAAATAACATTTAACTGTTCGCGATGTGTGCTTAGAGTCGTTATCATGCTGAAAGATGTAATGCTCTTCGTCTCCGAATTGTTGTCGGGCGTATGGCAACATCTCACGACTAAGTATTTTTCTATACCCTTCCGAGTTCAGTGTCCCGTTGATACGGAACAAAGGACCCGTGCCGTGCCAGGAGAAGCAACCCCACACCATTACGTGGCCGCCTCCGTGACTAAGGGTTTTTATCGTATTTTTCGGATGATACGCCTGATTAGGAAAGCGCCAGACGTATTTAATGCCGTCCGAACCATCCAGATTGATTCTGGACTCATCCGAAAAAATGATTTTGCTCCACCAAAAGATGGATGCAGCTAAATGTTCTTCGGCAAACCGAATGCGCGCTTCTACGTGGTGCGGCTGCAGCTTACGAACCTTCCTCGGTCTCCGGGCACAGAACCCAGCGGCGTGTAAACGGCGAGACACCGTTTTCGCCGAAACTTGCAAACCAAGCTCCTGCTTGATACGAGTGCAAGTTTTGAAAGGATCCGCCCTGATCATCTCAACAATCCGCGCGTCAACGTCGGCCGTTGTTTTTCGCGGACGACCTGTCGATTTACCCGTAGCCTCGCTACGAATGGCGTTGTCCACAAACGTCCGCGAACGGCCGAACGCCTTGCAGATTGTCTTGATTGGCACGTTCTCACGATACAGCCCCTGAATGTGTTTTCGCTCCTCTGGTGTGCAGTGCTTTCCGCGACCCATGATGATTTTGTGGAATTTTTAAACAGCAACCTTTCACCTTGACCACTGATGGAAGAATGAAGCACAACACGGTTTGGCTCTCCTTTTATACTGCCGCAAAACGCTGCCGGCACTCAAAACTCAGATAAGTAGCGCACCAAAAATGAGAGTATAAAAGGCAAAATTCGGCTATTACAAATTCAGTACGCCTCGAACTGTTGGCGATGACACACCTAGTGTATGCAAAAAAAACACACAAATTTTTTTTTCCTATTTTAATGTCCACCAGTGTACCTACAGGCTCGTTTTCCGAAATATCGCAATGTCAGTGCAGAGCTTATTTCCTGAATTGTCCATTGCACACGCTTCTTTTCCTTCATAATCAGGTCTATCTGATTGCTGGAAAGAGTCCCTATGAAAATAGTTTTTATTTTGGCAACGAACTCTACCGGTTCTATACTTCTTCTTTTGTTTTTTCAAGCTTCTTCTTTGATGTTTTCGTTTTCGATTTTCAAAGTATTTAGCTCTTTATAAGAATCGTTCAGTTTTTCTTTCAGTACATGGTTTGCCTTACGTAATACCTGTAATGATTCCTGCGATTTTCCTGCATCTACTAAATCGGTCGATCCAACAACTATCATGAGACTTTCTAAATTATTCAGTGGTACTATTTGGGTAACATTTTCATTACTACTTTCTTCAACACAAATATCTGTATTTTGTTCATTTTCTCTTAATTATCTTTCAGTAGTTGAAATGCTCGTTTTGGACAGAACCACCGAAATATAAGTTTAAATAAATCAAACATGTTTTTATCATTTCAACAGTTTTGCAATTAATACAAAAATTGTTTAGAGCAATCAACGTCCTTTTTTCATAGCGGTATCCTCCGACGCCTTCGTATCGTTCAGATTCGATAAAGTTGACTACATTTTAGACTTTGTTATTTTTAACCGGCCAAATCGCGTATGTTGTGTATGTTGTTTTTTTCCTGTTTTTTTTTAACTCAAAACGCACATTTACTACCGACAAAGAACATATTTTAACTCAGCTCTACAACACTAACACTCTCGATTACACAGGAAAACACATTGCGAATCCAATGTTGAGTCAATTATTATATGTGTTTTACATTTATTGTTTAATCAAACTAAACTTTCTACTATTACTTCTCTGAACCTACCATGTAGATAAAATCTATAAGGGTTTGGTTCTGTATAATTGCGAGGTAACATTTGGTAATCTTCCACATTAAACTTAAGCGAACAAATCACAGTTCGGTTACAAGGTTCCCAATCCGATTCGCGTCCGAAAAACTGTATCCACTTTGTTCTTAAATCTTCACCGGGAGGAAATTTATGAAATTTGATGTTTAACCAAAACTTTTTGGCCTTAGACGAGCCATTATTGCAACAAATCTCTGAACAGCTACAAGGCATGATGAAAACACTTTTAACTTTAATAAGATTCCTGCGATGAAAACTGGAACAACTGCAAAAACAAATGTTAACAAATCCCAACGTAAACAAACTCAAAATCTGGGGACCTTACGTCAACTCGCAAAACGGCAAAATGCTCCATATTCCACCATCTGATCTTCTTAAATCCACCTTGCCCTCGCTTGAAAATTTCGTTCTCTTTGTCGGTCGGGTAGTAACTGATTCTCCGAATTTTCATGTGACCATTGTCGAAATTCATTGCCTTTTCCGAAAGGAGGTTGAATAAGACGTTATTCTGTTTTGGGATTAAGCCCGCAGATTCTAACTTTTGACACAGAACATCGACTGATCCTGAGTCAAAAACCCCCTTGATGTCAAGAAATATAGATGCCGTCATTTCTTTACGAGAATGAGCAATCTCGATTCCGGACACTAGCAGCGCCAAGCAATCGTTGGTACCCTTGCCTTTGCGAAAGCCAAATTGGGTGCTTGACATGAAGCCTTAGGATTCAAGCCAATTGTCCAGTCTAAAAAGAATCATTTTCTCAAATAATTTTCGCAGACAAGATAACTTTGCTATCGGTCGATATGAGTTGTATTCTGATGCCGGTTTACCAGGTTTCAAAAGGGTGACTACTTTCACTTCTCTCCACTCCAACGGGACGGTGTTAAGCTCCAACATAATGTTGAATAATCTCAACAGCCGTTTCTTCGCCAGGACCTGCAGATTAAGGAGCAATTTATTCCTAATCTGATCCAGTCCCCGCTGCGCAAAGCGATTGAAAATTTGTCAAAATCAAACTGCAAACATATTTCACAGCGCATGGCTGTGAAAAATTTCGCATCCAAAATTGTTGCAAATTTATAAATGAAATATTTCGAAATTTTCAGCGCTGAATTTTTGGATTGAAATATTTCTTCGATCGGAATCCAAGCATTTTCCCTGACATTTCTGCTCGCTTTTTCGATCGCTTTTGGCGGAAAGCGATTCCACCGTTCACGATGGTCGAGATATCGCTTGCTCTGCACTCCAGCAAAAAAAAATCCCAAGGACCCGCACGACAAAATCGAGCAGTTTTGTAGCTCGGATTTTCGATCGCTTTCCGCCAAAAGCGATCGAAAAAGCGAGCAGAAATGTCAGGGAAAACGCTTGGATTCCGATCGAAGAAATATTTCAATCCAAAAATTTCAGCGCTGAAAATTTCGAAATATTTCATTTATAAATTTGCAACAATTTTGGATGCGAAATTTTTCACAGCCATGCGCTGTGAAATATGTTTGCAGTTTGATTTTGACAAATTTTCAATCGCTTTGCGCAGCGGGGACTGGATCAGATTAGGAATAAATTGCTCCTTAATCTGCAGGTCCTGGCGAGGAAACGGCTGTTGAGATTATTCAACATTATGTTGGAGCTTAACACCGTCCCGTTGGAGTGGAGAGAAGTGAAAGTAGTCACCCTTTTGAAACCTGGTAAACCGGCATCAGAATACAACTCATATCGACCGATAGCAAAGTTATCTTGTCTGCGAAAATTATTTGAGAAAATGATTCTTTTTAGACTGGACAATTGGCTTGAATCCTAAGGCTTCATGTCAAGCACCCAATTTGGCTTTCGCAAAGGTAAGGGTACCAACGATTGCTTGGCGCTGCTAGTGTCCGGAATCGAGATTGCTCATTCTCGTAAAGAAATGACGGCATCTATATTTCTTGACATCAAGGGGGTTTTTGACTCAGGATCAGTCGATGTTCTGTGTCAAAAGTTAGAATCTGCGGGCTTAATCCCAAAACAGAATAACGTCTTATTCAACCTCCTTTCGGAAAAGGCAATGAATTTCGACAATGGTCACATGAAAATTCGGAGAATCAGTTACTACCCGACCGACAAAGAGAACGAAATTTTCAAGCGAGGGCAAGGTGGATTTAAGAAGATCAGATGGTGGAATATGGAGCATTTTGCCGTTTTGCGAGTTGACGTAAGGTCCCCAGATTTTGAGTTTGTTTACGTTGGGATTTGTTAACATTTGTTTTTGCAGTTGTTCCAGTTTTCATCGCAGGAATCTTATTAAAGTTAAAAGTGTTTTCAGCATGCCTTGTAGCTGTTCAGAGATTTGTTGCAATAATGGCTCGTCTAAGGCCAAAAAGTTTGGGTTAAACATCAAATTTCATAAATTTCCTCCCGGTGAAGATTTAAGAACAAAGTGGATACAGTTTTTCGGACGCGAATCGGATTGGGAACCTTGTAACCGAACTGTGATTTGTTCGCTTAAGTTTAATATGGAAGATTACCAAATGTTACCTCGCAATTATACAGAACCAAACCCTAATAGATTTTATCTACATGGTAGGTTCAGAGAAGTAATAGTAGAAAGTTTAGTTTGATTAAACAATAAATGTAAAACACATATAATAATTGACTCAACATTGGATTCGCAATGTGTTTTCCTGTGTAATCGAGAGTGTTAGTGTTGTAGAGCTGAGTTAAAATATGTTCTTTGTCGGTAGTAAATGTACGTTTTGAGTTAAAAAAAAACAGGAAAAAAACAACATACACAACATACGCGATTTGGCCGGTTAAAAATAACAAAGTCTAAAATGTAGTCAACTTTATCGAATCTGAACGATACGAAGGCGTCGGAGGATACCGCTATGAAAAAAGGACGTTGATTGCTCTAAACAATTTTTGCATTAATTGCAAAACTGTTGAAATGATAAAAACATGTTTGATTTATTTAAACTTATATTTCGGTGGTTCTGTCCAAAACGAGCATTTCAACTACTGAAAGATAATTAAGAGAAAATGAACAAAATACAGATATTTGTGTTGAAGAAAGTAGTAATGAAAATGTTACCCAAATAGTACCACTGAATAATTTAGAAAGTCTCATGATAGTTGTTGGATCGACCGATTTAGTAGATGCAGGAAAATCGCAGGAATCATTACAGGTATTACGTAAGGCAAACCATGTACTGAAAGAAAAACTGAACGATTCTTATAAAGAGCTAAATACTTTGAAAATCGAAAACGAAAACATCAAAGAAGAAGCTTGAAAAAACAAAAGAAGAAGTATAGAACCGGTAGAGTTCGTTGCCAAAATAAAAACTATTTTCATAGGGACTCTTTCCAGCAATCAGATAGACCTGATTATGAAGGAAAAGAAGCGTGTGCAATGGACAATTCAGGAAATAAGCTCTGCACTGACATTGCGATATTTCGGAAAACGAGCCTGTAGGTACACTGGTGGACATTAAAATAGGAAAAAAAAATTTGTGTGTTTTTTTTTGCATACACTAGGTGTGTCATCGCCAACAGTTCGAGGCGTACTGAATTTGTAATAGCCGAATTTTGCCTTTTATACTCTCATTTTTGGTGCGCTACTTATCTGAGTTTTGAGTGCCGGCAGCGTTTTGCGGCAGTATAAAAGGAGAGCCAAACCGTGTTGTGCTTCATTCTTCCATCAGTGGTCAAGGTGAAAGGTTGCTGTTTAAAAATTCCACAAAATCATCATGGGTCGCGGAAAGCACTGCACACCAGAGGAGCGAAAACACATTCAGGGGCTGTATCGTGAGAACGTGCCAATCAAGACAATCTGCAAGGCGTTCGGCCGTTCGCGGACGTTTGTGGACAACGCCATTCGTAGCGAGGCTACGGGTAAATCGACAGGTCGTCCGCGAAAAACAACGGCCGACGTTGACGCGCGGATTGTTGAGATGATCAGGGCGGATCCTTTCAAAACTTGCACTCGTATCAAGCAGGAGCTTGGTTTGCAAGTTTCGGCGAAAACGGTGTCTCGCCGTTTACACGCCGCTGGGTTCTGTGCCCGGAGACCGAGGAAGGTTCGTAAGCTGCAGCCGCACCACGTAGAAGCGCGCATTCGGTTTGCCGAAGAACATTTAGCTGCATCCATCTTTTGGTGGAGCAAAATCATTTTTTCGGATGAGTCCAGAATCAATCTGGATGGTTCGGACGGCATTAAATACGTCTGGCGCTTTCCTAATCAGGCGTATCATCCGAAAAATACGATAAAAACCCTTAGTCACGGAGGCGGCCACGTAATGGTGTGGGGTTGCTTCTCCTGGCACGGCACGGGTCCTTTGTTCCGTATCAACGGGACACTGAACTCGGAAGGGTATAGAAAAATACTTAGTCGTGAGATGTTGCCATACGCCCGACAACAATTCGGAGACGAAGAGCATTA